>NW_013851733.1:0-626 GCF_000517525.1 Limulus polyphemus
ATAGTGCTGCTAGTACTGTCACATAGTTATAGTGCTGCTAGTACTGTCAGACAGTACATAGTTATAGTGCTGCTAGTACTGTCACATAGTTATAGTGCTGCTAGTACTGTCACATAGTTATAGTGCTGCTAGTACTGTCACATAGTTATAGTGCTGCTAGTACTGTCACATAGTTATAGTGCTGCTAGTACTGTCACATAATAGTGCTGCTAGTACTGTCACATAGTTATAGTGCTGCTAGTACTGTCATATAGTTACAGTGCTGCTAGTACTGTCACATAGTTATAGTGCTGCTACTATTGTCACATAGTTATAGTGCTGCTACTATTGTCACATAGTTATAGTGCTGCTACTATTGTCACATAGTTATAGTGCTGCTAGTATTGTCACATAGCTATAGTGCTGCTAGTATTGTCACATAGTTATAGTGCTGCTAGTACTGTCGCATACTTATAGTGCTGCTAGTACTGTCACATAGTTATAGTGCTGCTACTATTGTCACACAGTTATAGTGCTGCTAGTACTGTCGCATAGTTATAGTGCTGCTAGTACTGTCACATAGTTATAGTGCTGCTAGTATTGTCACACAGTTATAGTGCTGCTAGTATTGTCACATAGTTATAGTG
>NW_013851734.1:0-363 GCF_000517525.1 Limulus polyphemus
TAATTATAAGTATTAGTGATCAACCAAACTTGTAAATAACCAAGTTAAAAACAACAATATAATTATAAGTATTAGTGATCAACCAAACTTGTAAATAACCAAGTTAAAAACAACAATATAATTATAAGTATTAGTGATCAACCAAACTTGTAAGTGACCAAGTTAAAAACAACAATTTAATTATAAGTAATACAAATATACACGTTAAAAATCAACAACGACAGAGTTTTACTTTATATGTAGGGATGGCCAAGATACTCAATAGACATTATACAGATATACATGTTAAAAATCAACAACGACAGAGTGTTTTACTTTATATGTAGGGATGGCCAAGATACTCAGTGGACATAATACAAATAT
>NW_013851735.1:0-363 GCF_000517525.1 Limulus polyphemus
AAAGCATCTCTTATAGCACATGAGAGATATAAGGCATCTGTTACACCACACGAGAGATTCGAAGCACTTATTATACCACATGAGAGATACAAAGCATCTGTTATACCACATGAGAGATACAAAGCATCTGTTACACCACATGAGAGATTCAAAGCATCTATTACACCACATGAGAGATACAAAGCATCTGTTATACCACGTGAGAGATTCGAAACATCTGTTATACCACATGAGAGATACAAAGCATCTGTTACACCACATGAGAGATTCGAAGCATCTATTATACCACATGAGAGATACAAAGCATCTGTTATACCACATGAGAGATACAAAGTATCTGTTATACCACATGAGAGATACGAA
>NW_013851736.1:0-361 GCF_000517525.1 Limulus polyphemus
GCTTATGCCTTGCCTTCCCAGACTTCTCCTGTGGAGTTTGCTATGCCTACCTCAGCCCTTTTTTAGACACATTTCATAGTCAGTTTTTTCAGCTCCTTCTCCAGCCATTATGGTTCATGCTGCACCCTTTTGTCTCTTTTGAAAACGGATGCTTACATGCTTTGCCCTCCATGGCTTTTAGTTCATTTTGCCTTAGCTTACCATCTGGCAGATTGTATTTTGTTTTCTTGATTATCTGCACTTTGAATCTCTGTTGCCTATATGGGGGGCAGACCCTGATAATCCTACCTTTTTATCCCTTACCAATTTTTCTAGCCTTGGCCTTCCTCTGTCATCTCTCCTACAGGAATTGTTCATCGTA
>NW_013851737.1:0-363 GCF_000517525.1 Limulus polyphemus
GAGGAATGTGCTCATTGACTTTCTTATGTCAGGTATAACAAAAAGTACAATCTCAGGTGTGTTTTCACTGACTCTCTCAGGTCAGGTACAACAGAAGGTACAGTCTGAGGAATGTGCTCATTGACTTTCTTATGTCAGGTATAACAGAAAGTACAATCTCAGGTGTGTTTTCACAGACTCTCACAGGTCAGGTATAACAGAAAGTGCAGTCTGAGGAATGTGTTTACTGACTTTCTTATGTCAGGTATAACAGAAAGTACAGTGCGGGGTTACTTTCTCTGACCCTCACACTTCAGATATAACAGAAAGTGCAGTCTGAGGAATGTGTTCACTGACTTTCTTATGTCAGGTATAACAGAAAGT
>NW_013851738.1:0-362 GCF_000517525.1 Limulus polyphemus
CTGTCAATAAGAAGACACAAGTTTTAACAATGCTGTGTACTGTCAATAAGAAGACACATGATTTAACGATACTGTGTACTATCAATAAGAAGACACAACATTTAAGAATACTGTGTACTGTCAATAAGAAGACACAAGATTTAACAATCCTATGTACTATCAATAAGAAGACAAGATTTTACGATACTGTGTACTGTCAATAAGAAGACACAAGATTTAACAATACTGTGTACTGTCAATAAGAAGACACAAGATTTAACAATACTATGTACTATCAAAAAGAAGACAAGATTTAACAATACTGTGTACTATCAAAAACAAGCCATAAGATTTAACGATACTGTGTACTGTCAATAAGAAGA
>NW_013851739.1:0-561 GCF_000517525.1 Limulus polyphemus
TACCGATACGCTCCACTTAAAGTCGTGAATATATAGATATTATATGTTTAAACCTGAAGAAATGTTGTGGTTCACTTTCAGGTTTAATTTTACCGAACGTAATTTATGATGCTTATTTTTTTGTAAGGTACCTTTTCTGATTTTAGTTTTATTTATGTATATGGACGTAAATGTCTGTATATACAAAGACGTAACTAGATACTTTTTACGTCTTGTCTAGGTATTGTATATACACATATGTGAACATTTCATTTAATGGCAATAATTATCTAAAATACTCTTGTATAGTTTGTGTTGTCTTTTTCTCCTTTTTGTATTCTTATTGGCTAGACACAATTATTCTGGTAAAAGACTGTTATTGGAAATGTTTTACTTACTATGTCTATCGTGTACTAAATTCTATATTTCCAGTTTATAATGACACCGAAAGAATTAGACGGGTCACGGGTGAAAACCAAAGTTATTGACATAAATTCATGAAATAGTAGATCAATAAAATTTTGATTGCGAATGAACAAACGAGATGACATGGCCCTACAGATCGATTTTGAATTATAATTT
>NW_013851740.1:0-362 GCF_000517525.1 Limulus polyphemus
AGCCTGCTGTTTTATATTAACATTAAGAAACCCTGCTGTTTTATATTAACGTAGAGAAAGCCTGCTGTTTTATATTAGCATTAAGAAACCCTGCTGTTTTATATTAAAATTAAGAAACCCTGCTGTTTTATATTAACGTCAGGAAACCCTGCCGTTTTAGATTAACATTAGGAAACCCTGCTGTTTTATATTAACGTCAGGAAACCCTGCTGTTTTATATTAAAATTAAGAAACCCTGCTGTTTTATATTAAAATTAAGAAACCCTGCTGCTTTATATTAACGTCAGGAAACCCTGTTGTTTTATATCAACGTAGAGAAACCCTGCTGTTTTATATTAACGTAGAGAAACCCTGCTGTTTTA
>NW_013851741.1:0-362 GCF_000517525.1 Limulus polyphemus
CAGTTTAGCTTCCGCTAACATAATATTTCTATTTTTTGAGTGGTTTCCTATCCCTACTATTGATTACGGCCCAGCATGGCCAGGTGGTTAAGGCGCTCGACTCGCAATCTGAGGGTCGCGGGTTCGAATCCCCGTCACACCAAACGTGCTCGCCCTTTCAGCCGTGGGGCGTTATAATGTGACGGTCAATCCCACTATTCGTTGGTAAAAGAGTAGCCCAAGAGTTGGAGGTGGGTGGTGATCACTACCTGCCTTCCCTCTAGTCTTACACTCCTAAATTAGGGACGGCTAGCGCAGATAGCCCTCGTGTAGCTGTGCGCGAAATTCAAAACAAACAAACAAACAAACTATTGATTACAGAC
>NW_013851742.1:0-362 GCF_000517525.1 Limulus polyphemus
GAGCTCTTGAATTTGAATCCTACGTTAAGTCCAGCACAGAGGTACCAAGGTTGGTACAGTCATCAGGATTCAAGAACAGAAAAGGGCAGCTTTCAGAGAAGTTTGAGGGAGTTTGCTGGCACTGTAATAAACCTGGGCACAAGAGAGCTCAATGCTGGAAACTTCAACACAAGGGTGATGCCACAGCAGGAAAGACTGCTACCCAGAAAGGTTGTTGGAACTGTGGAGAGCAAGAACATATGAGGAGCCAGTGTAAGAAGAACACCACCAATAAGTCAGCTTCGGGAAACCAGTAGTGGTTGGTGCTAAGGGATGCCCACCAAACCCCATCGTGAAAGTCCCAACAGCTAAGCGTAAAATGG
>NW_013851743.1:0-363 GCF_000517525.1 Limulus polyphemus
ATGTGTAGAAGTAATAAAATATACAATGTTTATGTGTAGAAGTAATAAAAGATACAATGTTTATGTGTAGAAGTAATAAAAGATACAATGTTTATGTGTAGAAGTAATAAAAGATAATGTTTATGTGTAGAAGTAATAAAAGATACAACGTTTATGGGTAGAAGTAATAAAAGATACAATGTTTATGTGTAGAAGTCATAAAATATACAATGTTTATGTGTAGAAGTAATAAAAGATACAACGTTTATGTGTAGAAGTAATAAAAGATACAACGTTTATGTGTAGAAGTAATAAAAGATACAACGTTTATGTGTAGAATTAATAAAAGATACAATGTTTATGTGTAGAAGTAATAAAAGATAC
>NW_013851744.1:0-363 GCF_000517525.1 Limulus polyphemus
AAGTTAAGCTATAACATTTAACCATGGTCTACTAGATACAAACAAACTAAGCTGTAACGTTTAGCCATGGTCTACTAAATACAAACAAAGCTGTAAAGTTTAACCATAGTCTACTAGATACAAACAAAGCTGTAACGTTTAACCATAGTCTACTAGATACAAACAAACTCAGTTGTAGTAACATTTAACCATAGTCTACTAGACACAAGCAAACTTAGTTGTATAATTTAACCATGGTCTACTAGATACAAACAAACTAAGCTGCTGTAACATTTTACCATGGTCTACTAGACAGAAACTAAGCTGTGAAGTTTAACCATGTTCTACTAGATACAAACAAATTAAACTGTAGAGTTTTTAATC
>NW_013851745.1:0-364 GCF_000517525.1 Limulus polyphemus
GTGACAGTTCTGTTCATCATCTGAGGTGATTTAGATCACAACAGTTAGTTTTTGTAACGTATAAAAATATCGTTTTAGACAGTGTCACATGTATCTGGGTTATAATAGCTTTATTTCGCCTATTCTGCAGTCCACAATTTCTTTAAACACAATTTATCATTACTTCATCAAAAAAGTGCAAAAAGAGTATTTATAAGGACAAAACGAGCATGTAACTGTGGTATTAATTGTAAATTTGTATATAAGTGTTTAATGTTTTACGGCCCGGCATGGCCAGGTGGTTAGGGCGCTCGACTCCCAATCTGCGGGTCGCGGGTTCGAAACCCCATCACACCAAACATGCTCGCCTTTTCAGCCGTGGGAG
>NW_013851746.1:0-363 GCF_000517525.1 Limulus polyphemus
ATAAATAAGTCGTTACTTTTAAGGTTAATGATATAATAGGATAAATAAGTCGTTACTTTTAGGGTTAATGATATAATAGGATAAATAAGTCGTTACTTTTAGGGTTAATGATATAATAGGATAAATAAGTCGTTACTTTTAAGGTTAATGATATAATAGGATAAATAAATCGTTACTTTTGAAGGTTAATGATATAATAGGATAAATAAGTCGTTACTTTTAAGGTTAATGATATAATAGGATAAATAAGTCGTTACTTTTAAGGTTAATGATATAATAGGATAAATAAGTCGTTACTTTTAGGGTTAATGATATAATAGGATAAATAAGTCGTTACTTTTAAGGTTAATGATATAATAGGAT
>NW_013851747.1:0-360 GCF_000517525.1 Limulus polyphemus
GCAATGATAAATACCTTAATGATATAACATACAGAGAAAATACCTTAATAATATAACATGCAGAGAAAATACCTTAATAATATAACACACAATGATAAAATACCTTAATAATATAACATGCAGAGAAAATACCTTAATAATATAACATGCAATGATAAAATACCTTAATGATATAACATACAGAGAAAATACCTTAATAATATAACATGCAATGATAAAATACCTTAATAATGTAACATGCAATGATAAAACTAAAGTGACGAAAATCAAGGAAATTTCATTAAGTTATTGATTAATTTTTCGTGATTACGTGTTTGAGAAATCAGGAATACAACTTTATATCATCTAATGATATCTTTT
>NW_013851748.1:0-363 GCF_000517525.1 Limulus polyphemus
AGTAATATATGTATATATTATATAACTGCATGAACTTACCACCAGTCCAGTAATATATGTATATATTATATAACTGTATGGACGTACCACCAATCCAGTGATATATGTATATATTATATAACTGTATATACGTACCACCAATCCAGTGATATATGATGTGTATATTATATAACTGCGTGGACATACCTACCGAATTTATAACTACCATACTAATCTTTAGCTTTCCCTGGCACAAATACTCCATGAACACCTAGGTGTAACCATAGTTACCGAATTTATAACCACCATACTAATTCTTAGCATTATTTGGTACACCAACTCCACGAACACCTAGGTGTAACTCTAGTTACCGAATTTATAACC
>NW_013851749.1:0-363 GCF_000517525.1 Limulus polyphemus
TGTATATCGTATATATACATATATATTATTCATACCTTTGGTGTATAGGACGCAAGCAGATTTTGACATAAAATTTTGGGGTAAAAAGTGCATCTTATACACCGAAAAATACGGTAATAATATCAAATGCATGAAAGTCCATTGGAGCTGCATCAGACCAAAGACTCCAAGTGTTTTACCAAAATTGTACTTATAATAGACAATGTACCTGTTGGTATGAGCTAACAACTTATCAGTCTTTCATGATTGCCCAGAACATTGCATTTTCCAAAATGCATCCTTTGAGCTCAGTTAACCCTTTCTATACGGGTCACAGGTGAAAGGCCATGTCATCTCGTTTGTTGACTCGCATTCAAAATTTTA
>NW_013851750.1:0-363 GCF_000517525.1 Limulus polyphemus
TTTTTATTAGTCATCAACTATGTGTGGTCTATGTCAAGCAGTTGGAATATGTTTTTAAGAACTTTCTTTTGAATCACACAGAGAATACTAGCAGACTTATCATATGTATAGATTTTGTTGAAATGTTAATACAACTTTACATTCACACTGAACTGACAACTACAGTTGTGACGAAGGGAACTATTTCCAACCACGTAAACTTCAGGCACACTGACATAAATGATAATCTTTGACATACGAAAACCAAAACTCAAATCTCTAGTTATTTTTGTCAAACAATGGACACTATTTAAAAATTGCTTTAACCAAGCCTTTTTTGTGATAAACCTATTGTTCTCTTGTTTAGTAGTCTTTACGATCACG
>NW_013851751.1:0-363 GCF_000517525.1 Limulus polyphemus
TGAATTTGTTATATATTTATTTTAATGACAACGTTTGTTGGGATTGAGTTTATATATATAAACATGCCTAGCTTACCGTGTTAGTTACGTATGGCGAAACTCCCGCCAATTCTCCAAGGTTGTAGAGTATTCGTGAACGCAAGAATCGACAATATATCAACTTCCGTAACCGGTTAAATATAGTCCAGTATTGTTGTCCGAACTTTCGAAAAAAACATTTCCCGCACATATAAAAAGACCAAGGCCAAAGAAGAGAACAGATATAAGTCTGCTAGGAACCTGTTAGAACCATGTATGCTATAAACTGTGATTTTGCTAACCTTTATCAACCGGAAAATATACGATATTTGACTAGAAGCAGTT
>NW_013851752.1:0-363 GCF_000517525.1 Limulus polyphemus
TGTCTCTCACCCGCTCTATTCTTATAACACAATGTCTCTCATCGCTATACTCCCATTAAACAATGTCTCTCACCCGCTCTATTCTTATAACACAATAACTCTCAACGCTACGCTTCCATTAAATAATGACTCTCACTCGCTCTATTCTTATAACACAATGACTCTCATTGCTACACTCTCATTAAACAATGTCTCTCACCCTCTCTATTCTTATAACACAATGACTCTCATCGCTACACTCCTATTAAACAATGTCTCTCACCCGCTCTATTCTTATAACACAATAACTCTCAACGCTACGCTCCCATTAAACAATGTCTCTCACCCGCTCTATTCTTATAACACAATGACTTTCATCGCTAT
>NW_013851753.1:0-363 GCF_000517525.1 Limulus polyphemus
GAAGATCGGGAAATCCCAATCCTGCTGTTTCCTGCAGGGTGTTTCCTGGGTAATGTGGTTTGGCAAAGGAGCTGAACCAGTTGAGATATATATCAGCTTCTGCTAGTTAGTTCCTGGGAGATCTGGGTTTAGAAATGTAACGTTTTCCCTACCTGAAAACTTATTTCCGATAGAAACTCGCCTCTTCACCTGGAGAAACTATCTTATCTGTGCATCTGCTTTGAAGATTTGTATTTAACTAGCCTCTAGGCGATTCCCATCCAAATGCACGAGATTTTTCGTGATTCGAGCTACTTCATAATGATGATGTTATAGTGCAAAGAAAAGCCCACATTCAATAGGAGAATAACACCATCTCCCTGT
>NW_013851754.1:0-363 GCF_000517525.1 Limulus polyphemus
TACGAGTATGTTGTTATAAATTCAGTAACTAGAGTTACACCTAGGGGTTTATGAAGTAGTTGTACCAAGTAAGGCTAAAGATGAGTATGGTGGTTATAAATTCTGTAACTAGAGTTACACCTAGGTGTTCTTGGAGTTGTTGTACTAAATAACGCTAAAGATAAGTATGGTGTTACACATTCAGTAACTAGAGTTACACTTAATTGTACCAAATAACGCTACAGATGAGTATGGTGGTTACAGATTCGGTAACAAGTGTTACACCTAGGTGTTCGTGGAGTTGTTGTACCAAATAACGCTAAAGATGAGTATGGGGGTTATAAATTCGGTCACTAGAGTTACACCTAGGTGTTCGTTGTGTAG
>NW_013851755.1:0-363 GCF_000517525.1 Limulus polyphemus
GGTTACATCTCTAATGTTTCATATTAAAATTATAAAATTCTAATTCTAAAATTAGAAAAATTACCCGAATAAAATAATATTACATGTTTAGCTGAAAAGGTTACATCTCTAATGTTTCATATTAAACATGTTGTCGCCACAGAGTTCCATTCATGAAATAAATGAAACTTAAGTGAGATAGTCGTCCAATATAATTATCTCAATAACAGGTGCTAAATTTGAAGATGAAAAAGAGATTAGGAATAACGTAATTGGTTAAAGCTACAAACTCAACAATGTCTTTGTAAAAGGCCCGGCATGGCCAGTTGGTTAGGGCAATCTGAGGGTCGCGGGTTCGAATCCCCGTCACACCAAACATGCTCG
>NW_013851756.1:0-363 GCF_000517525.1 Limulus polyphemus
GTTCATCTCTGCCAGTAGCTCAAATTGTGTTCTATATGCTTCCCACGGTGTCTTCCCATCGAATTCCTGTGGCTTCCTTCGCACTGGATCACTCATATTACTGACATTCATATCTGGGATGTGACTTCTAACAGGGCTGAAGATGTCTGCATTAGGGTTCAGCTGCAGGGTCTGGAAGGTGCTTGCCATTGTCTGGGGCTGGTTAAGTCGATGGGTAATGTATCCTCCTTGTGTAAAAGACAATAAATCATCCTTTAATGTATCTAATTCGCTTTGAAATTTACTAATGTTTTCCATTTGTACTTCTTGCCACTGTTGTTGGCTTTCCTGTAGTTGCTGCTGACTTTCTTCTTGTTTCCTTTC
>NW_013851757.1:0-363 GCF_000517525.1 Limulus polyphemus
GCTTTCATTTACAAAATATAAAATTTTTTATTAAGTCTTAAGATTTTCAGAACAATGTTTCTCTCATGCCTTTTTTTTCTTTTCACATCTTGCCTATCTATCATGCAAAGTAATTTTCATCTTTACATTAAAAATATTTTTATGTATCAGAAAATTTTGATATTTCACATGCAAAATCTTTACATTGTCCAAATAGTTATCAAACACTTCTTAAGAAAAATCTATATTTTATCTGTTATTTTCAGTAATTAATCTCTGTACGGGTTCGGTAAATTTGACTGATCTCTCAACCACATAAATTATGCATCTTTCACTCTAGAATGAACACAAATTATAACACAAAAACATAAATGTTTAGAAAAC
>NW_013851758.1:0-426 GCF_000517525.1 Limulus polyphemus
TAAATCCTGTATCTTCTTATTGACAGGACACAGTATTGATAAATCCTGTATCTTCTTATTGACAGGACACAGTATTGTTAAATCTTGTGTCTTCTTTTTTGACAGTACACAGTATTGATAAATCCTGTATCTTCTTATTGACAGGACACAATATTGATTAATCCTGTATCTTCTTATTGACGGGACACAGTATTGTTAAATCTTGTGTCTTCTTATTGACAGTACACAGAATTGATAAATTCTTTATATTCTTATTGACAGGACACATTATTGTTAAATCTTGTGTCTTCTTATTGACAGTACACAGCATTGATAAATCCTGTATCTTCTTATTGACAGGACACAGTATTGTTAAATCTTGTGTCTTTTTATTGACAGTACACAGTATCGTTAAATCTTGTTTTCTTTTTGATAGTACATAGTATT
>NW_013851759.1:0-363 GCF_000517525.1 Limulus polyphemus
GTTTTTTGTCTAGGACTGAGCCATTGTTTTTGGCATTTAATATTTGCATAGAGAATCCATTTTTCATCACTGATGAAAATTTTGCCCAAAAATGGTTCACGCACATTATGCGCCATAAGAGACGAAGCAACGTTGGAAACGATGATCATCAGAGAGTTCATGAGGCACCCAAACATTTTCATTATGAAGTTTTCCCTTATTCTTTAGATGTTTACATATTGTTTCATGACAAATATGCAATTTCAAGGCCATTTCGTGAGTGTGTTGCTTGGGTTAGACTCAACAAGTGTCTTCAGAGCATCAATATCAATTCCAACATGTTGGCCCCTGCCATCACAGTTTTAAGGCTATGGTCACCTGAAC
>NW_013851760.1:0-362 GCF_000517525.1 Limulus polyphemus
TGAGTTCTAAAGCCGCTACCAGTGCTCTATAGTTGTGCCTGTCGTCTGCCGACAACTGTCCAAGTATTTCCAGTGATTGTCCCTTCAAGCTCGTTGCCAGATATACTGCTTTCTGCTTCTGTGTCCATCCATTCATTTCTGCCAGTAGCTCAAATTGTGCTCTATATGCTTCCCACGGTGCCTTCCCATCAAATTCCTGTGGCTTCCTTTGCACTGGATCACTCCTATTATTGACATTCATATCTGGGATGTGACTTCTAACAGGACTGAAGATGTCTGCATTAGGGTTTAGCTGCGGGGTCTGGAAGGGGCTTGCCATTGTCTGGGGCTGATTAAGTCGATGGTTAATGTATCCTCCTTGC
>NW_013851761.1:0-363 GCF_000517525.1 Limulus polyphemus
AATGATAAACCAGTTTTATTTAAGAAAGGACTTGTGTCGATAAAGTTTCGTCGGAACGAATTTACGGAAAATTAACGAACGAACGGAGACGTAACAATATAGATAATATACCAAACGTCCAGGCTTCCAAATGTAAGATGTTTTTCCTCCAACAAAATAATGCCAGGCCCTACATAGCATATAGCATGGGGATATGTCTTTACAGTACTTTATATAGTTCTAGCTATGTACTTTGTGAAGTTCGTTTTTCATCTTGTTGTTGTTTTATATTTGCAAGGACACAAATTTCACCCGATATTTTTCCAAACAATCAAATTGAAACTCAGGGAGCACTGAATGAAATAGATTTAACGGAATTAAATT
>NW_013851762.1:0-363 GCF_000517525.1 Limulus polyphemus
GTGTTACTCCTAGGTGTTCATGGAGTAGTTGTACCAAGTAAACCTAAAAATGAGTATGGTGGTTATAAATTCTGTAACTAGAGTTACACCTAGGTGTTCATGGAGTAGTTGTACCAAGTAAAGCTAAAAATGAGTATGGTGGTTATAAATTTGGTAACTAGAGTAACACCTAGATGTTCGTGGAGTTGTTGTTCCAAGTAAGGGTAACGATGAGTATGGTGGTTATAAATTAAGTAACTAGAGATACACCTAGGTATTCGTGGAGTAGTTGTACCAAGTAAGGCTAAAGATGAGTATGATGGTTATAAATTCGGTAACTAGAGTTACACCTAGGTATTCGTGGAGTTGTTGTACCAAATATTT
>NW_013851763.1:0-363 GCF_000517525.1 Limulus polyphemus
CTGTTATTAGTGTATTTAAAGCTTAATCCTAGTTAATTGATTTAGAAGATTTCGCACAGCAAACTATTTATTTTTTATAATTAGCTATAGATCCACTCGATTTCACTATGTTCTGAACACTATTTATAAAAGCTATTTAGTAAACAAGATTTGTTATGGTTAACACCTAACGATATTAAACAGCAGAAGAACTATTTTATTTGTATTTCTAATACAATATTGCGAACAGCCTTTTCTGATTTTGTATCTATAAATTCTTTTAGAAGTGTATAGAAAATTTGAATATTTAGAAAATGCACGAGACTATTTATCGCTACAAACAATTGTCTGTTTTACGTGACAATCAACATTATTTTGATTTTT
>NW_013851764.1:0-362 GCF_000517525.1 Limulus polyphemus
GAGTATTTGTTTTGAATAGTCCCTGTGCAAAGTAAGTTTCATATTGAAATTAAAAATACTTTTCGTCATCTCAAAAATTTCAAATTTCCTTTGTGTAATACCTAAAACCTCCTAAATGCATTTCAAACTTTTTTTTTCACTAAATCCTTATAGTTTATATGTTATTTCCTTTCTAGTATGGCTTCAAATTGTAACATGAAACCACATTCGTTTATCCTAATTAGCTCTAAGTTCCCAACATTATACATCTATTTATAATTAAATCTTATTGTTTTATTGCCCTTTGAACCGTGTCTAACTGCTATCTGCGCCATTATAATTTGTAAAGCACTGGGAGAATGTGCAGCTATCGAATTACATTA
>NW_013851765.1:0-363 GCF_000517525.1 Limulus polyphemus
CCGGCAAAGTGACAAGAGATGGAGAAGGTCATAGATGGCCTAATTAAAGAAGGGATAGTCGAGAAATCAGATAGTCCCTTGTCAGCTCCCGTTGTATTAGTCTAGAAGAAGGATGGGACCCAATGTTGCTGTGTGGACTTCATGGCTCTTAACAGTATAACTGAAAAGAACTCATACCCACTGCCAAGAATTGATGATACTCTTGATGCCCTAAGCGGAGCCAAGTGATTTTCAACTCTGGACTTAAAGTCGGGTTTCCATCAAGTGAAAATGGCTGAAGCAGATAAACTTAAGACTGCATTTAGTTATGGCCAAGGTCTCTGACATACTGTGTGATGTCATTCGGGCTTATCGATGCTCCAG
>NW_013851766.1:0-362 GCF_000517525.1 Limulus polyphemus
AATATGAGCAGACATTTAAGGAAGGGGCATTGTTGGGTGTGTGCCAGGAGGTAGAGCCAGTCAATGTTAAAGCAAGGAATGCAACTGTGAAAAAAGGACATACACTTCCAGAATATTTGACTGACCTCTATAAGAAGAGCATAGTCCATTTGTCATCATCACAGGCTCTTCAGATAAAAGACGTCTTTTCGAAAGGAGATCATGACCTCGGATGCACGAACCTGGTAGAGCACAAAATAAACACAGGCAATCACCGTCCAATAAAGATCCAGCAAAGCGACAAGAAATAGAGAAGGTCATGGATGGTCTAATTAAGGAAGGGATAGTCGAGAAATCAGATAGTCCCTGGTTAGCTCCCGTCA
>NW_013851767.1:0-359 GCF_000517525.1 Limulus polyphemus
TATTGAATAGCTTTGTGCTTAATTACAAACAAACAGTTCCTAGGTGAATCAGCAGCTAGTTGTATGTAAAAAGTAGCACCCTAACTAAAAAAATATTCTTCACAATTCCAACTGTTAAAAATTGTTTTCAACATTTTACAGCACAGTGGTTATTTGTTGCCTTCTTTTCAGAATCTCCAATATTTTCATGTCACACACACACAAACAAATAGAGTTCTATAAAAGTGCACAAACAAGGTCTCCAAATGATGTAGGTTTTACAAAATTTAATGTTTTATACTAGTAAATCTAGACGCCCGGCATGGCCAGGTGGTTAAGACGCTCGACTCGCAATCTGCGGGTCGCGGGTTCGCATCCCC
>NW_013851768.1:0-363 GCF_000517525.1 Limulus polyphemus
GCGGAACGTATCTTCTTCAGAACTGGTCTCCCTCTCGTTGGCTTCTGCTTCACGTGAGGCGTATCTGCTGCATCAGGAAATGTCCTATTATCGGTAACAGTCACATCAGTGGTAGTAACTTCATTAAGGGTTTCACTGTTTCCCTTCTCAAAACCGGGTAGAGTTTCAGATAGTCCCTGGTCAGCTCCTGTCGTGTTAGTCCAGAAGAAGGATGGGACCCAATGTTGTTGTGTGGACTTCAGGGCTCTTAACAGTATAACCGAAAAAGACTCATACCCACTGCCAAGAATTGATGATACTCTTGATGCCCTAAGTGGAGCCATGTGGTTTTCAATTCTAGACTTAAAGTCGGGTTTCCATCAA
>NW_013851769.1:0-545 GCF_000517525.1 Limulus polyphemus
TCACCATACACATGAAATCTCAAGTCTTTATTATAAACTGGATAAATGTATAGTGAAAGTTACTTATACTTTTTCTCTAGTTTGATGTACATATTACGTTTGTGAGATTGGTATTCAGATGAATAATGATAATTTTGTTCACTCTCTGTTGTCCCATACTTGATAATACTACCATTTATTGTTCCGACATGTAAACTACTTCTGTGTTATTGTTCCAATCATTTAAACTGATGCTGAGTTATTGTTCCGACATGTAAACTACTTCTGTGTTATTGTTCCAATCATTTAAACTGATGCTGAGTTATTGTTCCGACATGTAAACTACTTCTGTGTTATTGTTCCAATCATTTAAACTGATGCTGAGTTATTGTTCCGACATGTAAACTACTTCTGTGTTATTGTTCCAATCATTTAAAATGCTGCTGTGTTATTGTTCCGACATGTAAACTACTTCTGTGTTATTCTTCCAATCATTTAAAATGCTTCTGTGTTATTGTTCCAATCATTTAAAATGATGCTGAGTTATTGTTCCAATCATTTAAAAT
>NW_013851770.1:0-363 GCF_000517525.1 Limulus polyphemus
TTATTTCCTAATTTTGTATGGTGGTTAAGAGATTGGTCAAATCTACTGAACCCGTACAGAGATTCATTACTGAAAATAACAGATAAAATATAAAGTTTTTTCTTAAGAAACATTTGACAACTATCTGGACGTTATAAAGATTTCACATGTGAAATTTGAAAACTTTCTGATGCATAAAAGTATTTTTAATCTTAAAATGAAAATTGCTTTGCATGTTGGATAGGCAACATGCAAAAAGAAAAAAAAGGACACAAGAAAAACATCGATTTACAAATCTTAAGACTTAATAAAAAATTTTGATATTTTGCATATGAAAGCATTGTAATATTTACTGATCATCTGCCAAATTTCGTTAACATATCC
>NW_013851771.1:0-364 GCF_000517525.1 Limulus polyphemus
TGATTCACTCGGTTGACTATCGAAAACTTGTATATCCCTACCGACACGAGTCAAAGACCAGGTCATCGTGTTTGTAGACTAACATTCAAAATTTCATCGAACTACTGTGTTAAGATTGTATGTCAATAAGTTTGGTATCAAATTGTAAATTATAATTCAAATTTTAGTATTTTACATTAGTTAATTTCTTAATTTAAAAGTTAATATTTAACAAAATCCTAAATATCGATTTTTGTGTGTACACATGGTATGTTGAATGCAGCATTGGTTCAAATTAGATATTTGTGATGTCCAAATACAAAGTATTGATGTCGTTCATCGAGGTCACGTGACGCTAGTAACACGTCATATTCTCGAAGCTTCG
>NW_013851772.1:0-607 GCF_000517525.1 Limulus polyphemus
ATATTTCTTGAACATCAGCATCATGCAGGTACTTTTCATAGCGATGCGAATATTTATTGACGATAAATAAAGTTTGAATATAATAAGTCACATTTATGCGAAGTTTATCTTTGCTCTACAACGACCACAAACAGTGTCATTATTACTCTATAATTCATATGAAAATGTGCAACTCGATTTCTACAGTGGTAAGTTGGATGGAACAGTAGCATCTTAACGAAAACAGTGTTCCTATTAATGTAGTGAATAAATCATTCTTTAACTTGAACAAGAAAAATAATTCAAACACACATACAAACGTTGAGTTTAATAGCATATTCAAGATATGTTTTATATGTTTTATGTGTACTCATATCTAATAATGTTTTCTCAACATAAAATAAGTTGATATTTAACTTTTTACTTGTTCAAATGAAATCATGTACATATTTTTTACAATTACGATACAATCTTCTGTTACGTAACTTCTATATGATATTCATGAAAGCCAATAGATAATAGATAGAAGTTTCAAAGGTTGTAATACCCTAAACAACAAATATAGAACTACGAAATGACTGAAAGTCAGTAACGACCAATTAACATACTGTTTTAACTTGTGATTTAT
>NW_013851773.1:0-361 GCF_000517525.1 Limulus polyphemus
CCCATCAAAGTCACTCAATCGTACTGTAGTCATGTAAGTCAGTTACCCATCAAAGTCACTCAGTCGTACTGTAGTCATGTAAGTCAGTTACCCATCAAAGTCACTCAATCGTACTGTAGTCATGTAAGTCACTTACCCATCAAAGTCACTCAGTCGTACTGTAGTCATGTAAGTCAGTTACACATCAAAGTCACTCAGTCGTACTGTAGTCATGTAAGTCAGTTACCCATCAAAGTCACTCAGTCGTACTGTAGTCATGTAAGTCAGTTACCCATCAAGGTCACTCAGTCGTACTGTAGTCATGTAAGTCAGTTGCCCATCAAAGTCACTCAGTCGTACTGTAGTCATGTAAGTCAGTTAC
>NW_013851774.1:0-363 GCF_000517525.1 Limulus polyphemus
ACACACAATAGAGAGTATTATTATATTTCTACAGAAGTAGTTACATGGACATGCAACAGACAGTACTATTATATTTATTTCGAAGTAGTTACATGGACATATAAAAGACAGTACCATTATATTTATATAGAAGTAGTTACATTAACATACAAAAGACAGTACTATTATATTTATATAGAATTAGTTACATGGACATAAACAGACAGTACTATTATATTTATATAGAAGTAGTTACATGGACATACACAGACAGTACTATTATACTCATACAGAAGTAGTTACATGGACATACACAGACAGTACTATTATATACACCTGGAAAAAAGTTAAGCACCCCCAAATATTTTTCAGGATTGCTTATTG
>NW_013851775.1:0-363 GCF_000517525.1 Limulus polyphemus
ACCAGCTCAAGAATTATCCACACTTGGAGTAAACTAGCCAGTAAACACAATATTCCTGTCAACGTCAAATTCTCACAAAAACCCGGCCCTAAATTAAAATCTTTACTAAACAAAAATTATTTAGAATCACACAATACCAACATCATTTACAAAATAACATGCAATAACTGCCCAGAATTCTACATAGGAGAAACAGGGAGAAAATTGGAAACCAGATTGACAGAACACAATAAAAAACCGTCCCATGTTTTTCACCATTGTAACTCAAAAAAACCATAGTATATCTATTAAAAACACAGTCATTTTAAACAAAGAACCCAACATAAACAAACGAAAAAGCAAGGAATCCATCTTAATTGAACA
>NW_013851776.1:0-363 GCF_000517525.1 Limulus polyphemus
ACTGATATGAGATATGAATTTCATCTGTACGCCGACAATTTAGACTTACCATAGAGCAGTGAGTCTGTCTGGTGTTCATTGCCTGTTTACCGTTTGGGACACTACTGTGGGACCGAGAGGCACTTTAGACTTGCCATAGAGCAGTGAGTCTGTCTGGAGTTCATCGCCTGTTTACCGTTTGGGACACTACTGTGGGACCGAGAGACAATTTAGACTTACCATACAGCAGTGAGTCTGTTTGCAGTTCATTGCCTGTTTACCGTTTGGGACACTACTGTGGGACCGAGAGGAACTTTAGACTTGCCATAGAGCAGTGAGTCTGTCTGGAGTTCATTGCCTGTTTACCGTTTGGAACACTACTGT
>NW_013851777.1:0-363 GCF_000517525.1 Limulus polyphemus
TAAAATCATCTATGTTTAACCATGTTTCAGTTATTCCCATCATATCAACATCCTCCATCTATTTTATTTCTTATACTTCTAGTTTTACAATAGTAACAATTAAGCCTATACTAATAACTACTTCTATACTCATTTCCTATGCTAAACTTTTCTCTACATCTTATTTTTCTGTATTTAGTTTTTCCTGGCCCTCACCACTGTCTAGTCTTAGTTTAAAACTTCTTTTACAGCTGAGTTAATAGCCCTTGCAAACAAGCCAACCCCTACCTATTTAAATGTAAACCATCCATTCCAAAAATCTCCCTTCTCCCATAGATGTACGTATACGTATATATATATATATATATATATATATATATATAT
>NW_013851778.1:0-494 GCF_000517525.1 Limulus polyphemus
TTGTCCCGAGTGCTTGTGTATGCATGTCTTAGATGCTGTGCCCCCGCCTGTATGTGCTCCACCATTTCCGTATTCATGGCGTATTAGATCCCGCTTTTGTCCCCATTTTCTTGTAATAATAATTCATGAATGTGTGGCAGCTAAGCATCGGTAGAATTATCGATGTACTGCTGTCTATGATGATGATGATGACCCAAACAGCACCCCAAACCATCAAGCTGAAACCACCATGCTTCACAGTTGGCTAAAATCTGTTGAGCCAAAACTCTTGGTGAGGCACTCTCCAAACCCATATCCTTCCACTGTACAAAAATTGATTCGTCTGAGAACAATACGGTCTTCCAAAAGTCCAGAGGCGTGGTCATCATATCACTTGCCCACTTCTTTCGTCTGACTGTGTTGGCAGGTCTTAATAAGGGCTTCCGTCTAGCTGCTCTGCAACGATAACCCAATCTGTGGAGAGTCCGTTGAACAGATTTTGGGCTCATCCCACC
>NW_013851779.1:0-363 GCF_000517525.1 Limulus polyphemus
CAACAGGCAAGATCTAGCTCTAGTAAACATTATAGGCCTAATGTAGTGGTTTGTAATTGTTTTGGCTGATTGTAAGTCATGTCTTACACCAACTAATGTACTAGACTTTAGGTCTAATTGCAGTTATAACTTTATTTCTAGACCCTAGGTCCATCATCATACAAATTGTAGCCTATATTATAGGCATACTTAGACTTATACTAACTATTAAACTAGGCATTGCAGTGGGACAGATCTAATGACTAAGTTAATAGATCTAGATGTAACATGTATTCTAAAAGTTAGGCCTAATAAATCTAAATCTAGAATTGATGAGGCAGGGTTATATCTAGATCTAGGTAGATTCAATACAAGGTGCTTTCA
>NW_013851780.1:0-500 GCF_000517525.1 Limulus polyphemus
TCAAGGTAATATGGAACCAACTTGACATAAAAACCAGTTGAAATACAAATAGAAAAAATATAAGCAACAATATTAAAACATCTATAGGATTGTCAAATGGACTTGTTTACTGATGTCAAAGGAACAACAAGAGATAAGCAAGATTTCCATGCACATCAGATTGAAAACCAATGTAGTACAGTAATGTACAGGAAACACTTTTTTTTTATTTTCATATGTGAGTGGGCATTGTCTTGTGCATCAGTCATAGCTGTTAGCCAGAACTAAATATTATGATTTCCAGTGGTGTTATTTTTACAAGTATATTTGACATTATCTTTACTGATCTTGTATTTCAAGATTATGATTTGATATTGCTGCAAAACTATATATATATGGCATTCACCATATGAACATATTAAAGAGCGTGAGAAAGTATAATCTATTTAGCAACAATATTACATTGAAGATATTTTGTTCTAAAAATCTGATATTGGTGAATGTGAAATTCACTTATAAAC
>NW_013851781.1:0-360 GCF_000517525.1 Limulus polyphemus
TATATAGTTAGTTATCTGTCCAGTGAGGGATGGGCGAGTATATAGTTAGTTATCTGTACTCGTCCAGTAACGGATGGGAGAGTATATAGTTAATTATCTGAACAGTGAGGGATGGGAGAGTATATAGTTATTTATCTGTCCAGTGAGGGATGGGAGAGTATATAGTTAGCTATCTGTCCGGTGAGGGATGGGAAAGTATATAGTTAGTTATCTGTCCAGTGAGGGATGGGAGAGTATATAGTTAGTTATCTGTCCAGTGAGAGATGTGAGAGTATATAGTTAATTATCTGTACTCTGTCCAGTGAGGGATGGGAGAGTATATAATTAGCTATCTGTACTCTGTCCAGTGAGGGATGAGAT
>NW_013851782.1:0-361 GCF_000517525.1 Limulus polyphemus
AAATAAAACATAATGTCCGCAATATACATTATAGATTTTCGAGACTGGCACTCGATTGACCTGAGTCACAACTGACAAGCCACATAACAATGAAGGCACTACATATAGACTTATCATCAAAAATGTTGTTCAAACATTTTATTAACATATTTATGTATCTGCAGTTGATAATGTAAGTTACTCAATGTGTAATAATGTATTTGTTAAGCTATGAGATAGAAATGTATTCAAACTTTAAAATCCTTAATACACGATATCTCTTTTGAGCAGGAAGAACTCGGTGGCAAGGATCAGACGTAAAAATCCAGAGATTTTTGTGACTGCTTGTAGTTCCTGACTGAGATATATTACCATCATACAG
>NW_013851783.1:0-361 GCF_000517525.1 Limulus polyphemus
GTAAAATTGTATTCGGAAAGAATAAACCAGTTTTATTTAAGAAAGGACTTGTGTCGCTAAAGTTTCGTCGGAACGAAGTTACGGAAAGTTGATTAACAAACGGAGACGTAACAAATTGGTGTCAGAAGTGGAACGGAAAAAATGGAAACGAGAGGCAGAAAATCAACCAACAGCTTAGCAGACTTGATGGCAGCAATACAAGAGCAGCAAAAGAAACAAGAAGAACGAGAACATGAACGAGAAAAGAAACAAGAAGAGAGACAACAGCAGTTGCAAGAAAACCTGCAACAGTGGCAGCTCGAACAACAAAATAAATAAGAAGAGAGAGATTACAGCAGTTGTTAGAGGAAAAAGAAAAGAA
>NW_013851784.1:0-366 GCF_000517525.1 Limulus polyphemus
CCAAAATAATTGTGCATATAGCGTTCAGAACCATAAAAGAACTAATATTGTTATTATGGATATATGAACAAGATACAACATAATTGTGCTTATAGCGCTCAGAACCATAAAAGAACTAATATTGTTACTATGGATATATGAACAAGATACAACATAATTGTGCATATAGCACTCAGAATAACAAAAGAACTAATATTTTTATTATGGATATATGAACAAGATACAACATAATTGTGCATATAGCGTTCAGAACCATAAAAGAACTAATATCGTTATTATGGATATATGAACAAGATACAACATAATTGTGCATATAGCACTCAGAACCATAAAAGAACTAATATTGTTATTATGGATATATATAAA
>NW_013851785.1:0-597 GCF_000517525.1 Limulus polyphemus
GACAAGCAAACGACGAAGGAGAATCAATCAAAAATGCTAAGACAAGCAAACGACGAAGGAGAATCAATCAGAAATGTTAAGACAAACAAATGATGAAGGAGAATCAATCAGAAATGTTAAGACAAACAAACGACGAAGGAGAATCAATCAGAAATGTTAAGACAAACAAATTATGAAGGAGAATCAATCAGAAATGTTAAGACAAACAAATTATGAAGGAGAATCAATCAGAAATGTTAAGACAAACAAATGATGAAGGAGAATCAATCAGAAATGTTAAGACAAACAAATGATGAAAGAGAATCAATCAGAAATGCTTGCATTAGTCATTCAAAGGAGATTGCCAGAAAACAACACAGTCACGTACGTTCTTGTGGTCAATTCAAAATCATTTGGAAGGTAGCCTCTCTTCTAAAAAACTAAGTGAGATAATTAAGGCTTATACAAATATTAAGTAGGCAAACAACATTTTATAAGTATAAGGAAGAAAGGTTTTACTGATGGTGGAACATACTACGTTTCAACAGAACATTGGTCTGTCTTCTTCAGGTACTATTATGTTAGTATAATGTGCTTCCTGACTCAAGTAAGGTTTAC
>NW_013851786.1:0-363 GCF_000517525.1 Limulus polyphemus
ATTCGACTTGTCAACTGAAATTCTAAAGTTTAATAGGCCTAAGTAGATATTTGACAAGGAGAGAACTACATATGTAGTATTTATGATATACCCATAATATATATGGTGTTGAATAATTTGTTGCACATACGTTAACTTGTTCTGAATATATATATATATATTATTTTGAAAACAAGTGAAGTGCGCGCTGTTTATTCATCGTTGAATTTATCGCTAACAAGTCGCAAACACCTACTGTAGAAGAATCTTAAGCCAAAAAACAATATAATATATATCTATACTATTAAGAAATACAACTAAAATCCTTTCTATTTGGCAATTAGCAAAAAGGAAAGTTTTATATATATATATATATATATATAT
>NW_013851787.1:0-363 GCF_000517525.1 Limulus polyphemus
CCACAGGTGTTAGTTATACAATTCCTTAGACACATATACTGCAGGTGCCAGTGATACAATTCCTTAGACACATATACTGCAGGTGCCAGTGATACAATTCCCTAGACACATATACCATAGGTGTTAGTGATACAATTCCCTAGACACATATACTGCAGGTGCCAGTGATACAATTCCCTAGACACATATACTGCAGGTGCCAGTGATACAATTCCCCAGACACATATATCACAGGTGTTAGTGATACAATTCCCCAGACACATATACTGCAGGTGCCAGTGATACAATTCCCCACACACATATACCACAGGTGTTAGTTATACAATTCCCTAGACATATATATACCACAGGTGCCAGTGATAC
>NW_013851788.1:0-362 GCF_000517525.1 Limulus polyphemus
GTAAACACCAAAGAAATCCTCTAGAAGAGAGTAACCACCAAAGAAATCCTCTAGAAAAGAGTAACCACCAAAGGAAATCCTCTAGAAGAGAGTAAACACCAAAGAAATCCTCTAGAAGAGAGTAAACACCAAAGAAATCCTCTAGAAGAGAATAACCACCAAAGAAATCCTCTAGAAGAGAGTAAACACCAAAGAAATCCTCTAGAAAAGAGTAACCACCAAAGAAATCCTCTAGAAGAGAGTAACCACCAAAGGAAATCCTCTAGAAGAGAGTAAACACCAAAGAAATCCTCTAGAAGAGAGTAACCACCAAATAAATCCTCTAGAAGAGAGTAACCACAAAGGAAATCCTCTAGAAGAGA
>NW_013851789.1:0-364 GCF_000517525.1 Limulus polyphemus
AGTTAGAACAAGGAATCGAAAGTCATACAGGTATTGATGTAAAAGGAAATGAAAAACATATACGGCTACTTATTTTAGTTAGAACAAAGGAATCGAAAGTCATACAGGTATTGATGTAAAAGGAAATGAAAAAACATATACGGCTACTTATTTTAGTTAGAACAAAGGAATCGAAAGTCATACAGGTATTGATGTAAAAGGAAATGAAAAAAAAACATATATGGCTACTTATTTTAGTTGAATGTTTTAATAACAATTATAGATATTTAGAGAAGGAAAACGAGCAGATAAGACCATAATTTATTCGTTATTGTATTTTAAACTTCATTGTTTTTTATATGGGGATACTGTCAGTTTTTTTCTT
>NW_013851790.1:0-361 GCF_000517525.1 Limulus polyphemus
CTTGAATATGTTGTATATTTGATAATACTCATCCACCCTGCCATTCACTTCATCGTTCTCATTCACCCTGATTCTGATCTTACTGATCCCTGGGTGAGTCATTCACCCAGTTGAGAAGCGTTGATCTAGAGTCAGTGTAGTGACTCCAGCAAAGTTAGAAGAAAGGTCCAACTCTGAGGTATTGCCACAGTTATTATAAATGCTGTAGTGCAACTATTTTTCTGTTTCTAAATAGGTGTGTTTGTTTGTAATTAAGCACAAAGCTACACAATGGGCTATATGTGCTTTGCCCACCACGGGTATCGAAACCCGGACTCTAGCGTTGGAAGTCCGCAGACATCCAGCTGTGTCACTGGGGCAA
>NW_013851791.1:0-362 GCF_000517525.1 Limulus polyphemus
ACCTACTTGATATTAATAATAAATCCACATTTGAACTAATAAATTACCTATTTAATAATAATAATAAATCCACATTTGAACTAATAAGTCACCTATTTAATAATAATAATAAATCCACATATGAACTAATAAGTCACCTATTTAATAATAATAATAAATCCACATTTGAAACAGTAAGACACCTACTTGATATTAATAATAAATCCACATTTGAACTAATAAATTACCTATTTAATAATAATAATAAATCCACATTTGAACTAATAAGTTACCTATTTAATAATAATAATAAATCCACATTTGAACTAATAAGTCACCTATTTAATAATAATAATAAATCCACATTTGAACTAATAAGTCAC
>NW_013851792.1:0-361 GCF_000517525.1 Limulus polyphemus
ACCCAGATAATCAAGCCATGTACCAATTCACCCAGATAATCAAACCATGTACCAACTTACCCAGATAATCAAACCATGTACCAATTCACCCAGATAATCAAACCATGTACCAACTTAACCAGATAATCAAACCATGTACCAACTCACCCGGATAATCAAGACATGTACCAACTCACCCAGATAATCAAGCCATGTACCAATTCACCCAGATAATCAAACCATGTACCAACTTACCCAGATAATCAAACCATGTACCAATTCACCCAGATAATCAAACCATGTACCAACTTAACCAGATAATCAAACCATGTACCAACTCACCCGGATAATCAAGACATGTACCAACTCTACCCAGATAATC
>NW_013851793.1:0-361 GCF_000517525.1 Limulus polyphemus
CAACTGAGGCCTCGAACTTACTGCAAACTACGAGACGCTATGATGTAACAATACTCACATAGCGAGAAAAACTTAAAGAGTTGAACTGTTGAACTACATATACAACGTACGATTATTACCGAGTTACGTAACGATATTTGTGTTAACTATCACCTATAAAACAATAATTATTAAGCTAAACAGTCTTGTATATCCAACAAATAGATATATGAGGTATATAAATGTGAAGTTGTCCAACTGAGGCCTCGAACTTACTGCAAACTACGAGACGCTATGATGTAACAATACTCACATAGCGAGAAAAACTTAAAGAGTTGAACTGTTGAACTACATATACAACGTACGATTATTATCGAGTTAT
>NW_013851794.1:0-363 GCF_000517525.1 Limulus polyphemus
GTTGAATTTTGTGTTTGTAAATCCTGTACATTTAATTAAGTTATTGTTAATCATCTATTGGTTTAACTTAAGTGGCTATTGTTCGGGACGAACAATACTAAGGAAGGGGCAGTGTTACGACAGCGGAAGTCACGTGACGCTAGTAACACGTAATGAGTATCTCGAACTTTCCTGGAGCAAATGAACCTCACGTGAAGCAGAAGCCAGTAAGGAAGAACATACGTCCCGTAAAATTAAGACATTTTGTTGAATTTTGTGTTTGTAAATCCTGTACATTTAATTAAGTTATTGTTAATCATCTATTGGTTTAACTTAAGTGGCTATTGTTCGGGACGAACAATACTAAGGAAGGGGCAGTGTTAC
>NW_013851795.1:0-362 GCF_000517525.1 Limulus polyphemus
CACACCCCTCTACCATGCAGGATGCGATGGCCAGAGCTCTCGAATTTGAATCCTACGTTAAGTCCAGCACAGAGGTTCCGAAGTTGGTACAGTCACCTGGATTCAAGGCCAGAAAAGGTCAACTTTCAGAGAAGTTTGAGGGACTTTGCTGGCACTGTAATAAACCTGGGCACAAGAGAGCTCAATGCTGGAAACTGCAACACAGGGGAGATGCCACAGCAGGAAAGGCTGGTATCCAGAAAAGTTGTTGGAACTGTGGAAAGCAAGGACATTTGAGGAGCCAGTGTAGGAGGAATATTATCAACAAGTCAGCCTCAAGGAGACCCGTAGTGGTTGGTGCTGAGCGACGCCCACCAACTCCT
>NW_013851796.1:0-363 GCF_000517525.1 Limulus polyphemus
GGGTATCCAGAAACGTCATCAATACAATTACTTCAAGGAAACTTGCGAGCTTCTCAACTGCCCCAAAATTTGGTCCTAACAACTGCTCTGTTTACCTAAAACTACCAAGGATGGGTAACATTTCCAAAAAAATTTGAAAAACATTTGAAAACGGCCATTACTAAATGTCTTCCTGCAGTGAACCCCTACTGTGCTTATTCCACAGTTAGCTATTGCCTGCAACACACAAAGATGGGAAATCTACCACAAAGAAAAATATGGTTATTTATGAATTCTCGTGCCACTGCGAATGTCGGTACTAGGTCACACTTCACAAAGACTGAAGGATAGAATTAAACAACATGTACCCACATCCATAAAAAA
>NW_013851797.1:0-662 GCF_000517525.1 Limulus polyphemus
ATTGGTGCAATTTTTCTTTTGAACCAATATTTCAACGAGGTAAGATGTGTCTTTAGTCTGCTAAAAATTTCATATTTTTTAGACAAAAATATATCTTTGTTACTAAGCTTGATAAATTATAGTTGAATTCTATGGTATTGATGTAGTAATTTATGATTTTTTTAGTTATTCAAATGTATTTTGTTTCATTGTAAAAAAATTATTTTGTTTCATATCCTCCACGTGCAAATTTTTTAAAGGCTTAACAAGGTTGCTGCTTGGCGTAGGAATTATCTCTTCTAGTTACGATCTTTGTACTCGTTTGCTTTACTTCTTTATTTACTGTTCTATGTTTTCAAAAAAAATAAGTTTAAGAAGTTATTTGTAAATAGTTATAATCTATATACATATATAATATATAATAATTGAAATGTGACTGTATTTTACAAAATACTAGTCTACTAAAACACAGACAAGACAGGTCATTTTGTAGAGACTAAAGGTCAATTTTATATTATTGGATATAATAACATGAGTGCATGTGCACTGCATCATTGCAACTTCTGCACTGTTAGCCAGGCATGGCTAAAAAGTCAATATAATAAAAATAATGAATATATATAAATATATAATGTTATGAGATTTAAGCTATTTAATCTGAACATTTATGTTTTCATGTTATA
>NW_013851798.1:0-440 GCF_000517525.1 Limulus polyphemus
CATGGAGTAGTTGTACCAAGTAAGGCTAAAAATGAATATGGTGGTTATCAATTCGGTAACTAGAGTTACACCTAAGTGTTCGAGGTAGAGTTGTACCAAGTAAGGCTAAAGTTGACTATGTTGGTTACAAATTCGGTAACTAGAGTTACACCTAGGTGTTCGTGGAGTTGTTGTACTAAATAATTCTAAATATGAGTAGGTGGTTATAAATTCGGTAACTAGAGTTACACCTAGGTATTCGTGGAGTTGTTGTACTAAATAATTCTAAATATGAGTATGGTGGTTATAAATTCGGTAACTAGAGTTACACCTAGGTGTTCGTGGAGTTGTTGTACCAAAAAAACGCTAAAAATGAGAATGGATGGTTATAAATTCGGTAACTATAGTTACACCTAGGTGTTTATGGAGTAGTTGTACCAAGTAAGGCTAAAGATGAGTAT
>NW_013851799.1:0-363 GCF_000517525.1 Limulus polyphemus
TGTTTTACATAAGGAGGATATGTTAGCCATCGACCTAATCAGTCTCAGACAACGGGAAGCCCCTTCCAGACCCCGCAGCTAAACCCCAATGCAGACATCTTCAGTCCCGCCAGAAGTCAGATTCCAGACATGAGTGTCAGCAATAGGGGTGATCTAGTACGAAGGAAGCCACAGGAATTCGATGGTAAGGCACTGTGGGAAGCATATAGAGCACAATTTCAGCTCCTGGCAGAGATGAATGGATGGACAGAGGATCAGAATGCAGTATATCTGGCAACGAGCTTGAAGGGACAACAACTGGAAGTACTTGGACAGTGTATTGCAAAGTTGTATTGAGAAAGAATAAACTAGTGTTGCGTCAGC
>NW_013851800.1:0-361 GCF_000517525.1 Limulus polyphemus
CCATCATATCACTTGCCCACTTCTTTCGTCTGGCTATGTTGGCAGGTCTTACTAAGGGCTTCCGTCTAGCTGCTCTGCAACGATAACCCAATTTGTGGAGAATACGTTGAACAGATTTCGGGCTCATCCCACCAACTTTGGCCACTTCTGCAGTCGTTAATCTGGGATCCATTTCGATGCTCCTCTTGACAGCCCTTTTTGTCCTCTCCGATGGACCAGGACGACCCGGACGATGCTCAGTTGTTTCCTTGCCGTGTTTCCTGAACTGCACGATAATTCTGTTGACTGTTGAAAGTGGGATTCCCAAATTCTGCTAAATTTGCCGTTGACTTATTCCACCATCTGCTTGACCAACTATCCT
>NW_013851801.1:0-363 GCF_000517525.1 Limulus polyphemus
ACGCTTCTTTCTTCTCACTTTGTCTAGTCTGACCTAATCTAACGCTAATTTATTCTCACTTTGTCTAGTCTGACCTAATCTAACGCTTCTTTCTTCTCACTTTGTCTAGTTTGACCTAATCTAACGCTAATTTATTCTCACTTTGTCTAGTCTGACCTAATCTAACGCCTCTTTCTTCTCACTTTATCTAGTCTGACCTAATCTAACGCTTCTTTCTTCTCACTTTATCTAGTCTGACCTAATCTAACGCTAATTTCTTCTCACTTTGTCTAGTCTGACCTAATCTAACTCTTCTTTCTTCTCACTTTCTCTAGTCTGACCTAATCTACCGCTTCTTTCTTCTCACTTTGTCTAGTCTGACCT
>NW_013851802.1:0-363 GCF_000517525.1 Limulus polyphemus
CAAGAATACACAATATTTAACAATACTGTGTAGTGTCAATAACAAGATACAAAAAATATAAATATGTACTGTCAATAAGAAGACACAATATTTAACGATACTGTGTAATGTCAATAAGAAGACATAAGATTTAACAATACTGTGTACTACCAAAAAGAAGACACAGGATTTAACAATACTGTGTAGTGTCAATAAGAAGACAAAAGATTTAACAATACTGTGTACTATCTATAAGAACACACAAGATTTAACAATATTGTTTACTGTCAATAAGAAGTAACAAGAGTTAACAATACAGTGTACTGTCAATAAGAAGACACCAGATTTAACGAAACAGTGTACTATCCATAAGAAGACACAAGA
>NW_013851803.1:0-362 GCF_000517525.1 Limulus polyphemus
ATCCACTGAAAATATGTGATAGTTTGGATTTCCATAGTCCGAGGTACAGAAGGTGGAAAATCCCTAAATTATCGTACCTGGTAATAACACACAGTGTGTCCTGCAAGTCCTTTTGGTCGCATTACCCACAGTCCGAGCAACAGAAAGTGGAAAATCACTAAATTATCATACCTGGTAATAACTTACAGTGTGTCCTGCAAGTCCTTTTGGTCACATTACCCACAGTCCGAGAAACAGAAAGTGGAAAATCACTAAATTATCATACCTGGTAATAACACACAGTGTGTCCTGCAAGTCCTTTTTGGTCGTATTACCCACAGTCCGAGCAACAGAAAGTGGAAAATCACTAAATTATCATACCT
>NW_013851804.1:0-637 GCF_000517525.1 Limulus polyphemus
GTTTGTGTTAGCTAATAAAAGTAGTATTTATCGAGAGTTTGTGATTATAGTAACGTTTGTGTTAGCTAACAAAAGCGGTATTTATCTGGAGTTTGTGGTTGTAGTAACGTTGTGTGTTCGCTAATAAAAGCAGTATTTATCTGGAGTTTGGGGTTGTAGTAACGTTGTGTGTTCGCTAATAAAAACGGTATTTATCTAGAGTTTGTGGTTGTAGTAACGTTGTGTGTTCGCTAATAAAAGCAGTATTTATCTGGAGTTTGTGATAGTAGTAACGTTGCGTGTTAGCTAATAAATACAGTATTTATCTGGAGTTTGTGGTTGTAGTAACGTTGTGTGTCAGCTAATATCTGGAGATTGTGGATGTAGTAACGTTGTGTGTTAGCTAATAAAAGCAATATTTATCTGGAGTTTGTGATTGTAATAACGTTGTGTGTTAGCTATTAAAAGCGGTATTAATCTGGAGTTTGTGGTTGTAGTAACGTTGTGTGTTAGCTAATAAAAGCAGTATTTATCTGGAGTTTGTGATAGTAGTAACGTTGCGTGTTAGCTAATAAAAGCAGGATTTATCTGGAGTTTGTGGTTATAGTAACGTTGTGTCTTAGCTAATAAAAGCAGGATTTATCTGGAGATTGTGATT
>NW_013851805.1:0-360 GCF_000517525.1 Limulus polyphemus
GGTTTTGCGTTTTGTACCAGTACGTCGTTCCACTTGGACGGATCATCTCAAAGTTTTGTATGAACGTTCGTTGCATACTTGCGTATTTACATGCAAAATTCTAGCCTTCTAATATCATTTTTGCGTCTTTTGTGGTCGTTTTATGTTACTCTTTTATTCCCTTTTCTGAAAGCGTATGTGTACTCCAGGGAAGCTTTTGGTTACTGATTGTTTTCGATTTCTTGTTACCAGAGGGTCCTAAATTGATGAAATATTGATTGATATAGTTCAGTGTTGAATTTCAACACGATGGACACCTTATGTCAAATAAAGCTTAATATCACATAAAATATACTTCAGTGGTTTGATAATGAGAATCCA
>NW_013851806.1:0-618 GCF_000517525.1 Limulus polyphemus
GCCCATTGTAAGAACTGAACAAAGATAGTTTCTTACAACGCCCATTGTAAGAACTGAACAAAGATAGTTTGTTACAACGCTCACTGTAAAGAACTAAATAATGATAGTTTGTTACAACGCCCATTGTAAGAACTGAACAACGATAGTTTGTTACAACGCTAACTGTAAAGAACTGAACAACGATAGTTTGTTACAACGCTCACTGTAAAGAACTAAATAATGATAGTTTGTTACAACGCCCATTGTAAGAACTGAACAACGATAGTTTGTTACAACGCTCACTGTAAAGAACTGAACAACGATAGTTTCTTACAACGCTCATTGTAAGAACTGAACAACGATAGTTTCTTACAACGCCCATTGTAAGAACTGAACAAAGATAGTTTGTAACAACGCTAATTGTAAAGAACTGAACAATGATAGTTTGTTAACAACGCTCATTGTAAAGAACTGAACAACGATAGTTTCTTACAACGCCCATTGTAAGAACTGAACAACGATAGTTTCTTACAACGCCCATTGTAAGAACTGAACAAAGATAGTTTGTAACAACGCTAATTGTAAAGAACTAAATAATGATAGTTTGTTACAACGCCCATTGTAAGAACTGAACAAAGA
>NW_013851807.1:0-363 GCF_000517525.1 Limulus polyphemus
CTAACAAATTGAAAGAATTAACTGACAGTAATTCAACTAACGGATTTAAACAATAAAATAACAGTAATTCAACTAACGGATTTTACAATAAAACTGACTAGTAATTCAAGTAACGGATTTAACAATAAACTGACAGTTATTCAACTAACAAATTGAAAGAATTAACTGACAGTAATTCAACTAACGGATTTAAACAATAAAATAACAGTAATTCAACTAACGGATTTTACAATAAACTGACAGTAATTCAAGTAACGGATTTAACAATAAACTGACAGTTATTCAACTAACAAATTGAAAGAATTAACTGACAGTAATTAAATAACGGATTTAAACAATAAAATAACAGTAATTCAACTAAAA
>NW_013851808.1:0-362 GCF_000517525.1 Limulus polyphemus
CACGTGACCCCCACTGTCGTAACACTGCCCCTTCCTTAGTATTGTTTGTACCGAACAATAGCCACTTACATTAAACTAATAAACAATTAACAATAACTTAATTACATGTACAGAATTTACAAACACAAAATTAAAATTCAACAAAGTCTTTTAATTTTTTGGGACGTATCTTCTTCCACACTGGTCTCTGTCTCCTTGGCTTCTACTTCATGTGGGGTTCATCTGCTTCATCAGGAAACGTCCTATCATTGGTAACAGTCACATTAGTAATAGTAACTTCATCAAGGGCTTCACTGTTTCCCTTCTCAAACCGAATAGAGTTTCTTCTTCCACAGTGGCTTTTTCAGGTGACACGTCTTCAG
>NW_013851809.1:0-363 GCF_000517525.1 Limulus polyphemus
CCTTTATTGAATCATTAATTTTTAGCAAAAGTACTTTATTAGAAATTCTGATTTTTTCTGTACAAAAGACTTATAATGTTTAGTGAAAGCTTCCCACATTTTGGAAGATATACGAATCGTATCATATCGGACGATGTATCAATACGTATTGATGTATCACCACACCTTTAGTAGGTATAGTCAGGTAAATAAGTTGGTTATATATATATATATATATATATATATGTGTTGCTATGACTGTATGTAAATTAGTCTGGCACTCTGCCCTACATGTGGTGAGGGGACCTCCCAGGGAAGGTTCTGTAACTTGAGTTTACCTCCTCTGAGATCTGAACATCCATCCATGTGTTTGCTGTGTGTGGT
>NW_013851810.1:0-360 GCF_000517525.1 Limulus polyphemus
TAAAGAAAGCCAGCGAGATAGGCAGATATATAGATAGACATGCAGATTGATTGAAGAGATAGGTATAGATAGATAATTGAGTCAAGCGAGCAGTAGGCACCGTAAGTAAAATTTGTGAATCGCTGTGAATTATAGCGTGTGTTTATACAAATAGTTAAGTTTAAAGTGACTATGGAAATTCTGTGTATTACAAAGTTGTATCGAGAAAAAATAAACTAGTTTTAATTAAGAAGGGAAAGAATTTATACCGGAATTTAAAAAACGAGCAGAAACGCAACACAACATAATTTAAAAACGTAGGCCTATAACTTGATATTGTTGTGTCAGTCGAGTCACATGACTAGTGTGACGCCACGTTTC
>NW_013851811.1:0-362 GCF_000517525.1 Limulus polyphemus
ATTTTTTGTTCCCAAACGTCATTTTATCAAAATTAATTACAAACTTCCTCGGTAGTAAGTAGTCCAACTCTAAAATGCATTGATCTTCAATGTCAGCCAAGTATACTTTCTATCTGTCATTCATGCCTATGAGCTCAATAGTTACCCACATTGGTCCCCACAACCTTGCATAATGTCCTGTCACACCACAGAGCTTCTGTGTGGCTTCTGTTACTCCTTTGTGATCCAGCACCTCGATGCTCACAAGGGTTTGCTGAAATGCAGAACCTATGACAAACTTGCACTTTTGGCCATCCAGCTTTCCTCACGTAGACACTATGTGTGCTTGGTATTTTACACCTAGCTGTTGGGACTTTCACTGT
>NW_013851812.1:0-363 GCF_000517525.1 Limulus polyphemus
CAAAATCGTTTTAATATAATATAAAAATTCATAAATTCATAAAATTTTAAAGGGACAACAAGGAGCTTATTAGCCCCTCAATGATGTCCCTTCCAACTATAACCACCCCTTACTACTCATGTATTCATCCAATATTTTCTTGAACTCTGTTAAATTTTCTACTTTCACCACCCTTGAAGGCAGCTCATTCTAAAAACCAACCACCCTGTTTGAAAAGTAATAGTTTAAACAGCAGACGACTCCTACGCTGCCAAAATTTGAATTTATGACTCCTTGTCCTATTGTTTTCACTGCTAAACACAAAAAAAGTTTGATGGATCTATATTATCAATACACTTAATAATCTTATACACTCCAATCAAG
>NW_013851813.1:0-360 GCF_000517525.1 Limulus polyphemus
GCACAATTTGAGCAACTGGCAGAGATGAATAGATGGACAGAGAAGCAGAAAGCAGTATATTGGGCATCGAGCTTGAAGGGGCAACCACTGGAAATACTAGGACAGTTGTCAGCAGATGACAGGAACAACTACAGAGCACTGGTAGCTGCTCTAAAGCTCAGGTATGGAACTCAAAATCAGTCCAAAGTCTACAGGGCCAGGTTTAGAACTAGAGTCCGTGCTAAAGGGGAGAGCCTGCAAGAGCTGGCACACAAGGTCTACCCAACTGCACCACCCAATGTCCTCAAGTTGTTGCTGAGGGATCAGTTTGTAGATGCCTTAGACAGTCCACAACTGAAAATCAAGTAAAGCAAGCACACC
>NW_013851814.1:0-361 GCF_000517525.1 Limulus polyphemus
GTAGTCTGATGAGAAGTCTCAACCTTAATGTGCCCACGAAATTTGGTACAAATCTGATAACACTTTACAGAGTTGTTAACCCAAAACCGCGAAAATGACCTATCTCTCCATTAGAAAAAGTGATACAGAATCCAAATTTTGACCCGCACCACATTTGGGGAGGATTGTTCCATACGGACTTTCCATCTGGTTTAAAATTTTCGTGTACATCGGTCTATTAGTTTTCGAGATAGCGCGCAGAAACACAGACAGACAGACACAAGGACCCGATTGCAAACACACAAATGTCGAACTGGTGTATTAAAGTGTTTTACACTCACAAAAAAAGAAACCTATCATTCTATGCGTATTTGAAGAACTT
>NW_013851815.1:0-708 GCF_000517525.1 Limulus polyphemus
TTTTAAAAGTTAAACTAACATTATCACTTATTTATTAGTTTCATACAAAGTTTTAAGAGTTAAAATAACATTATCACTTACTTATTAGTTTCATACAAAGTTTTAAGTTGTAGTTAATTATTTCCATGTCGACATACTGGAAAATTGACCCTGTTGTTTATTTACTAAAGTAATGGCGACTTGACCTGTACGTACTGAATATGATAAAGACTACAGTTTATTTACTAATGTACTGGTAACTTGACCTGTACGTACTGAATATGATAAAGACTCCAGTTTATTTACTAATGTACTGGTAACTTGACCTGTACTGAATAGGATAAAGACTCCAGTTTATTTACTAATGTACTGGTAACTTGACCTGTACTGAATAGGATAAAGACTCCAGTTTATTTACTAATGTACTGGTAACTTGACCTCTACTGAATATGATAAAGACTCCAGTTTATTTACTAATGTACTGGTAACTTGACCTGTACTGAATATGATAAAGACTCCAGTTTATTTACTAATGTACTGGTAACTTGACCTCTAATGAATACGATAAAGACTCCAGTTTATTTACTAATGTACTGGTAACTTGACCTCTACTGAATAGGATAAAGACTCCAGTATATTTACTAATGTACTGGTAACTTGACCTGTACTGAATACGATAAAGACTCCAGTTTATTTACTAAAGTAATGGCGACTTGACCTGTACGTACT
>NW_013851816.1:0-554 GCF_000517525.1 Limulus polyphemus
ATATCAGCTGACTGGCCAAAAGAACGACAACAAGTTTACACATATATCAACTGACTGACCAAAACAACGACAACAAGTTTACACATATATCAGCTGACTGACCAAAACAACGACAATAAGTTTACACGTATATCAGCTGACTGACCAAAATAACGACAATAACTTTACACATATATCAGCTGACTGACCAACCAAAACAACGACAATAACTTTACACATATATCAACTGACTGACCAACCAAAACAACGACAATAACTTTACACATATATCAACTGACTGACCAACCAAAAGAACGACAATAAGTTTACACATATATCAGCTGACTGGCCAAAACAACGACAACAAGTTTACACATATATCAGCTGACTGACCAAAACAACGACAATAAGTTTACACGTATATCAACTGACTGACCAAAACAACGACAACAAGTTTACACATATATCAACTGACTGACCAAACAACGACAATAAGTTTACACGTATATCAGCTGACTGACCAAAACAACGACAATAACTTTACACATATATCAACTGACTGACCAACCAAAAGA
>NW_013851817.1:0-380 GCF_000517525.1 Limulus polyphemus
AGCCAAAATACGCCAGATGATTGCAGACATGTTAAAAGAAGTTTACCCATAGTATATAAGTGAAGTGAAACAACCAAAATACGCCAGATGATTGTAAACATATGAAAAGAAGTTTGCCCATAGTATATAAGTGAAGTGAAACAACCAAAATACGCCAGATGATTGTAAACATATGAAAAGAAGTTTGCCCATAGTATATAAGTGAAGTGAAACAACCAAAATACTCCAGATTATTGTAAACATGTGAAAAGAAGTTTGCCCATAGTATATAAGTGAAGTGAAACAACCAAAATACTCCAGATTGTTGTAAACATATGAAAAGAAGTTTGCCCATAGTATATAAGTGAAGTGAAACAACCGAAATTACTCCAGATTATTGT
>NW_013851818.1:0-364 GCF_000517525.1 Limulus polyphemus
GAACAGTATGTCCTGTACCAGTTTACATGTTACTGGTATGTAGTAGAACAGTATGTCCTGTACAGTTTACATGTTACTGGTATGTAGTAGAACAGTATGTCCTGTACCAGTTTACATGTTACTAGGTATGTAGTAGAACAGTATGTCCTGTAACAGTTTACATGTTACTAGTATGTAGTAGAACAGTATGTCCTGTAACAGTTTACATGTTACTGGTATGTAGTAGAACAGTATGTCCTGTAACAGTTTACATGTTACTGGTATTTAGTAGACCAGTATGTCCTGTACTAGTTTACATGTTACTGGTATTTAGTAGACCAGTATGTCCTGTACTAGTTTACATGTTACTGGTATTTAGTAGACC
>NW_013851819.1:0-363 GCF_000517525.1 Limulus polyphemus
GGTTACATACATACACAATAAAAATAGGCTCGAGAGTTCACCTAATTAACAACCGGTTAGATACATACACAATAAAAATAGGCTCGAGAGTTCACCTAATTAACAACAGGTTAGATACATACACAACAAAATAGGCTCGAGAGTTCACCTAATTAACAACAGGTTAAATACATACACAATAAAAATAGGCTCGAGAGTTCACCTAATTAACAACAGGTTAGATACATACACAATAAAAATAGGCTCGAGAGTTCGCCTACTTAACAACAGGTTAGATACATACACAATAAAAATAGGCTCGAGAGTTCAACTATTTAACAACAGGTTAGATACATAAACAATAAAAATAGGCTCGAGAGTTCG
>NW_013851820.1:0-363 GCF_000517525.1 Limulus polyphemus
AACAATATAATTTTAATTTGACATACTCCTTTCTGTTGTAAACATCCAGAAATTTCTTAAAGAACTTTAAGTTCCGAAATCTTGTAGAGTTTATATTGATATAAAATAGAAATATACAAGAAATAATCAAAATCTGAGAGAGTGAATCACTGGACATACCAGATATTGGTTGATATTGCTTGGAATAACTCGTACTGCCTTACACCCCGGCATGGCCAGGTGGTTAGGGCACTTGACACGCAATCTGAGGGTCGCGGGTTCGAATCCCCCTCCAGCCAAACATGCTCGCCATTTCAGTCGTGGGGCGTTATAATGTGACGGTCAATCCCACCATTCGTTACTAAAATAAGTAGCCCAAGAGTT
>NW_013851821.1:0-364 GCF_000517525.1 Limulus polyphemus
CGTTATCTTAGGACACGAAAAGTTACTTCACTTATATGTAATTGTAAAAAAACGCCATAAAACTGCAAAATTCAAAATGTGAAGCTGCAATTATGCATGTATCTCCCCATGGACCCAATGAACCTCCATACCAAATTTGGTGAAGATCTATCAACAAGGGGTGAAGTAGTGATAAAAAACGCCCATAAAAACTGCAAAACATAAAATATGAAACCGCAAATTTGCATGGACCTAATAAACTTTCGTACCAATTTGGGCGAGATCCATCCACACCCTGCGAAGTAGTTACATGTACATACAACATACATTACTATTATATTTATATCACCCACAATATTTTTCTAGTGTATAAGTTTATAATATA
>NW_013851822.1:0-363 GCF_000517525.1 Limulus polyphemus
TATTCTCACAGCTTGGGACAAATCTGTCTAAAAGTACTAAAGCTATTCTCACAGCTTGGGACAAATCTGTTTAAAAGTACTAAAGCTATTCTCACAACTTGGGACAAATCTGTCTAAAAGTGCTAAAGCTATTCTCACAACTTGGGACAAATCTGTCTAAAAGTACTAAAGCTATTCTCACAACTTGGGACAAATCTGTCTAAAAGTGCTAAAGCTATTCTCACAACTTGGGACAAATCTGTCTAAAAGTACTAAAGTTATTCTCACAGCTTGGGACAAATCTGTTTAAAAGTGCTAAAGCTATTCTCACAACTTGGGACAAATCTGTCTAAAAGTACTAAAGCTATTCTCACAACTTGGGAC
>NW_013851823.1:0-362 GCF_000517525.1 Limulus polyphemus
ATTAAATAGGTCCCAATAGCTAGTATCGTTCTATGACCCACTGTTGACTTTAGTCTGCAGTCAATGTGTTAATTATCTCATCTATTTACAACATATCTACATCGGTTTCCTTTAGACCGAGTGGATTAAGTAGGACCCAATAGCTAGTATCGTTCTATGACCCACTGTTGACTTTAGTCTGCAGTCAATGTGTTAATTAACTCATCTATTTACAACATATCTACATCGGTTTCCTTTAGTCCGAGTGGATTAAATAGGCCCAATAGCTAGTATCGTTCTATGACCCACTGTTGACTTTAGTCTGCAGTCAATGTGTTAATTAACTCATCTATTTACAACATATCTACATCGGTTTCCTTTAG
>NW_013851824.1:0-359 GCF_000517525.1 Limulus polyphemus
ATAACACTTTCACAAACTCTGACACATTTTCAGGCAACTCTTCATAAGGTGGGCGTCCTGTTAACAGATCCACTGGCAACCGAAGTTCCCGACCAAACATCAACTTTGCTGGAGTGTATCCAGTGGTTTCATGCTCTGCTGTCCTATAGGCCATCAACAGTGGAGGGAGTAAGACATCCCAGTCATCTTGGCGGCTATTACAAAACTTTGCCAATTCCTGTCCCAGTGTCCAGTTGTACTTTTCTACCATCCCACCCGACTGTGGGTGCAGTGGCGTTGTCCTGGTCTTTCGGATGCCAAACAACTTTGCAGCATTCTTGGAACATAGCTGATTCAAAGTTACGGCCTTGATTCTGAAT
>NW_013851825.1:0-359 GCF_000517525.1 Limulus polyphemus
TAACTATCCATCTATTAATTAAAGACCTACCAGTCACTAGTCTATTTATAATAAAAGACCTAGTCAGCCACTATCCATCTATAATAAAAGACCTACCAGTCACTATCCATCCATAATAGAAGACCTACCAGCCACTATCCATATATAATGAAAACCTACCAGCCACAATCCATCTGTAATAAAGACCTACCAGCCACAATCCATCTGTAATAAAAGACCTACCAGCGATTCTCTATCTATAGTAAAGACCTATCAGGCACTATCCATCTATAATAAACACCTACCAAATTACTATCCATCTGTAATAAGGACTTACCAGCCACTATACCATAAAAAATGAAAGACCTACTAGTCACTAT
>NW_013851826.1:0-483 GCF_000517525.1 Limulus polyphemus
ATGAACAGTAAAAGATAATGTTAATAACTTTTTCTACAAAGCTCTGACTATTACGCATATATCTTATAACAGTTTAGAATAATTATAGATGAACAATAGAAAATAATGTTAATAACTATTTCTACAAATATCTGATTACTATGTATATATTCAATAACAATGTAGAATAATTTTAGATGAACAGTAGAAGATAACTTTATTAACTATTTCTACAAAGTTCTGACTATTACGTATATATATAATAACAATGTAGAATAATTTTAGATGAACAGTAGAAGATAAAGTTAGTAATTATTTATACAAAGCTCTGACTATTATGTATATATCTAATAACAATGTAAATAATAATTATAGATAAACAATTAAAATCTAATGTAAATAACTATTTCTACAAAACTCTGACTATTATGTATATATCTAATAACAATGTAGAATAGTTATAGATGGACAGTAAACGATAATGTAATATTTATTTCTAAAATT
>NW_013851827.1:0-363 GCF_000517525.1 Limulus polyphemus
CCGACCACATTTTATTCGGAAAGTCACGTCTGAGAGACGATCCATTATGTCATATGGGCCTTCCCATTGAGAAGACAACTTAGGAGACTTCCCTTTGGTCTTCCTGCGATTATACAACCACACCTTGTCTCCTGGTACAAAACTCTTATCATAACATAGCTTCATGGAATCAGCAGACGTTTTCAAGTTTGAAAGCACTTGATGATGAATATCATCCATCCTTTCAGATAACACTTTCATGAACTCTTTTCAGGCAACTCTTCGTAAGGTGGGCGTCCTGTTATGAGATCCACTAGCAACCACAGTTCCAGACTAAAGATCAGCTTTGCTGGAGTGTATCCATTGGCTTCACGCTCTGCTGTT
>NW_013851828.1:0-363 GCF_000517525.1 Limulus polyphemus
ATGCCATATGAACTGCATTCAGATCAAGGCCGTAACTTCGAATCAGCTGTGTTCCAAGAATACTGCAAGTTGTTTGGCATCCGAATGACCAGGACAACGCCACTTCACCCACAGTCCGATGGGATGGTAGAAAAGTACAACTGGACACTGGGACAGGAATTGGCAAAGTTTTGTAATTGTCGCCAAGATGACTGGGATGTCTTACTCCCTCCATTGTTGATGGTCTATAGGACAGCAGAGCATGAAGCCACTGGATACACTCCAGCAAAGTTGATGTTTGGTCGGGAACTTTGGTTTCCAGTGGATCTGTTAACAGGACGCCCACCTTATGAAGAGTTGCCTGAAAATGTGTCAGAGTGTGTG
>NW_013851829.1:0-364 GCF_000517525.1 Limulus polyphemus
AACGATACTGTGTACTGTCAATAATAAGACACAAGATTTAACGATGCTGTGTACTGTCAATCAGAAGACACAAGATTTAACGATACTGTGTAATGTCAATAAGAAGACACAAGATTTAACAATACTGTGTACTGTCAATAAGAAGACACAAGATTTAACGATACTGTGTACTGTCAATAAGAAGACACAAGATTTAACGATGCTGTGTACTGTCAATAAGAAGACACAAGATTTAACAAAACTGTGTACTGTCAATAGGAAGTCACAAGATTTGAAAATACTGTGTACTATCAATAAAAAGACACAAGATTTAACAATACCGTGTACTGTCAATAAGAAGACACAAGATTTAACGATACTGTGT
>NW_013851830.1:0-363 GCF_000517525.1 Limulus polyphemus
CGTACACTGAGTGGTCACAAATAAATAGACACCTAATTTTTCGTCATTTAACTGATTTATGCTAACTAATTTGTGTTCACAGAGCACTATATAAATAAAAATAGTCCGCACACTAACTATCTTGTGCTACAACATGCCTAGAACTCAAGGTTCTCACGAATTGTCAGATTTTGTTAGAGGAAGGATAGTTGGTCAAGCAGATGGTAGAATAAGTCAGCGGCAAATTTCGCAGAATTGGGGAATCCCGCTTTTGACTGTCAACAGAATCATCGTGCAATTCAGGAAACACGGCAAGGAAACAATTGAGCAGCGTCCGGGTCGTCCTGGTCCATCGGAGAGGACAAAAAGGGCTGTCAAGAGGAA
>NW_013851831.1:0-542 GCF_000517525.1 Limulus polyphemus
TTTAACACTGTTCTTCCCGTTTTATAGGGACACAAAAAACAGAAGTATCTATAGTCTATTGATGAATCAATTCATTTTTTCTTTATAATATTGACTGATAATTACCCGTTTAAAATAATGAAGAAAGGTGCAAATCATTTACATAAATCCTGGTTCTGATATTTTAAACAAACCACGGTATTCATAGAAATAATTCATTTATCTATCTTCTTTTTTTCTTTTTTCAGGAATTACTGTTTGTCAGTTTGTTCCATAAACGTCTTTAAAAGCCTTTTAAAGATCTGTTATGAGTTGAACAAAATATTTCTGTTTTTTAAATATGTTTTAGTACTTTTGAAAATTGAATTTTTATCTTTTTCACGCATATGCTTAAAACAATTCAATTGAAATATTAGAAATGTTTATAAGTAGGCCTATCTTTTAGTACAATCCACACAAGTTTGGAAATTTTATAATTCTGACCAATTATTATTTGACATAAGAATAATTTATTTACAAGATATTTTGTTCTTTACGCTCCCTTTAATAATCATTATTAATTT
>NW_013851832.1:0-412 GCF_000517525.1 Limulus polyphemus
ATAAAAATATAACACATACACAAGTTAAACCCAAGGTACATAAAAATATAACATATACACAAGTTAAACCCAAGGTACATAAAAATATAACACATACACAAGTTAAACCCAAAGTACATAAAAATATAACACATACACAAGCTAAACCCAAGGTACATAAAAATATAACATATACACAAGTTAAACCCAAGGGACATAAAATATAACACATACACAAGTTAAACCCAAGGTATATAAAAATATAACACATACACAAGTTAAACCCAAGGGACATAAAATATAACACATACACAAGTTAAACCCAAGGTACATAAAATATAACATATACACAAGTTAAACCCAAGGGACATAAAATATAACACATACACAAGTTAAACCCAAGGTACATAAAATATAACAACATACACAAGTT
>NW_013851833.1:0-362 GCF_000517525.1 Limulus polyphemus
CACAACATGTACTGCACCATTCTTCCACATCTTGTCTCATACCTATCCAGTAAGATCTGTGTCGTAGGTGACTCAATGTTTTCTAACTCCGAGATGGCCTCCTGTTACAGTATCATGGGACTGATGCAAAACAACTTCCCATAACTTTCTCGGTATAACCGTTTGCCAGGTCGTCACTTTCCCATCTGCAATTTCCCATCTCCGGACAAGAATACTATCTTCAAGCCTCAATTGTGCCCAATAGTTCTTTGTCACAGGGCTTAGACTAGTCACCTTCTCCCAAGCAGGACGCAAAACACGTGCTTTTAGGAAATCAATCACTGGCTTCAAATCTTGATCTTTCTCCTGTTCTGCCTTGATAT
>NW_013851834.1:0-535 GCF_000517525.1 Limulus polyphemus
GTGATGTGACTTACACGCGTGATACAGCATCTACAGTGATGTGACTTACACGCGTGATACAGCATCTACAGTGATGTGACTTACACGCGTGATACAGCATCTACAGTGCTGTGACTTACACGCGTGATACAGCATCTACAGTGCTGTGACTTACACGCGTGATACAGCATCTACAGTGCTGTGACTTACACGTGATACAGCATCTACAGTGCTGTGACTTACACGTGATACAGCATCTACAGTGCTGTGACTTACACGTGATACAGCATCTACAGTGCTGTGACTTACACGTGATACAGCATCTACAGTGCCGTGACTTACACGTGATACAGCATCTACAGTGCCGTGACTTACACGCGTGATACAGCATCAATAGTGCCGTGACTTACACGCGTGATACAGCATCAATAGTGCCGTGACTTACACGCGTGATACAGCATCAATAGTGCCGTGACTTACACGCGTGATACAGCATCAATAGTGCCGTGACTTACACGCGTGATACAGCATCAATAGTGCTGTGACTTACACGCGT
>NW_013851835.1:0-364 GCF_000517525.1 Limulus polyphemus
AAATATGTTATTCAGTAAATTACAAGACTACAGATAAATCAACTCATAAAAATATGTTATTCAGTAAATTACAAGACTACAGATAAATCAACTCATAAAAATATGTTATTCAGTGAATTACAAGCCATGCTTTATGCACAAAACTGTTTCGGCTACAACCCCTAGGAGAAGTAAAAAACTAAAGTTTCAAAAACAAGTAAAAACTTTTAAATATTTTCTACAAAGAAAATGAAATTTAGAACGACAATACTTTGTTCACATGTAGATAGGTTTCAGTTTTGTATGTATATATAAAGTAATGCTTATTGACTAACCTGCAAGTGTTCAGAATGTGGAAAAACATTTAACTTTTGATCACATATAG
>NW_013851836.1:0-597 GCF_000517525.1 Limulus polyphemus
TTAAAGAGTTGGCGGTAGGTGGTGATGGCTAGTTGCCTTCCCTCTAGTTTTTCACTGCTAAATTAGGGACGGCTAGCGGAAATAGCTCTCGTGTAGCTTTGCGCTAAGTTCAAACCAAACCACAACACAGATAGCCCATTTGCAACGTTGAGCTTAATCAAACAAAGTAAATTAATCATAGTTCAGCCAAGGTTCTTTGAAGTTAAACTTTGAAAATGCAATATATATATATATATTACACATTTTCTTTCTTTTTCAGATGTATATAAAACAAGCATATCTGTAGCTGCACTAGCGTTACTGAAATATGAGTTTCAACACTGAGTATATCACGTATTTGGTGTAAAGAAGAATACATATTGTTACGTCTCCGTTTTTTTAATTGATTTTCCGTAACTTCGTACCGACGAAACTTAAGCGACACAAGCCTTTACTTAATAAAACTGGTTTATTCTTTCCGAATATAACTTAACCGACACACTCAACAATCGAGCTAAACAAACGCTATAGCAACGAACGTCAATAATACTCCAACCGCAGATCAATTACTCACTATCTATCCACACATTACATTCCCCTCTTTTATATACCAGCGTA
>NW_013851837.1:0-363 GCF_000517525.1 Limulus polyphemus
CAAAAAACAAACAAACTTCATCGAATCAGCAGACGTTTTCAAGTTTGTACGCACTTGATGGGGAATATCATCCATCCTTTCCGATAACACTTTCACAAACTCTGACACATTCTCAGGCAACTCTTCATAAGGTGGGCGTCCTGTAAACAGATCCACTGGCAACCGAAGTTCCCGACCAAACATCAACTTTGCTGGAGTGTATCCAGTGGTTTCACGCTCTGCTGTCCTATAGGCCATCAATAGTGGAGGGAGTAAGACATCCCAGTCATCTTGGCAGCTATTACAAAACTTTGCCAATTCCTGTCCTAGTGTCCAGTTGTACTTTTCTACCATCCCATCAGACTGTGGGTGAAGTGGCGTTTT
>NW_013851838.1:0-361 GCF_000517525.1 Limulus polyphemus
CATTGGCTTCTGCTTCATATGGGGTTCATCCGCTTCATCAGTAAATGTCCCATCATCGATAACAGTCACATCAATGGTAGTAACTTCACCAAGAGCTTCACCGTTTCCCTTCTCAAAACTGAGTAGAGTTTCTTCTTCGACGGTGGCTTCTTCATGTGACACGTCTTCAGCAGCGTCATTTGTTCTGTTGTCCACTTCATCCCAACTGAAATGTCCTGGACCGTGATAATGCCAAAGCCTGTTGGCATGCGCCACTTTTGGTTTACTTCGCCGACCACATTTTATCCGGAAAGTCACATCTGAGACACGATCCACTTATGTCATATGGGCCTTCCCATGGAGAAGACAACTTTAGGAGACT
>NW_013851839.1:0-363 GCF_000517525.1 Limulus polyphemus
CAATCCAGTATGTACGGCAGTGAGGGATCTGGAAGCTTTAAAAGTGGAGCAGAGGCCAATTTTTCCTTCTCTGTCTTGAAAGAATGCTGGCAAGAAACTGTCCATTCATTCATCTCTCCCAGTAGCTCAAATTGTGCTCTATATGCTTCCCACGGTGCCTTCCCATCGAATTCCTGTGGCTTTCTTCGTACTGGATCACTCCCAGTACTGGCATTCATATTTGGGACGTGACTTCTAACGGGACTGAATATGTCTGCATTAGGGTTTAGCTGCAGGGTCTGGAAGGGGCTTGTCATTGTCTGGGGCTGATTAAGTCGATGGTCAATGTATCCTCCTCGTGTAAAAGACAATAGATCGTCCTTT
>NW_013851840.1:0-363 GCF_000517525.1 Limulus polyphemus
ACATTTTCAGGAAGATTTAACGATACTGTGTATATTTTCAATAAGAAGACACAAGATTTAACAATACTGTATACTATCAATAAGAAGATACACAATTAGCAATACTGTGTACTATCAAGAAAAGACACAAGATTTAACGATACTGTGTACTCTCAATAAGAAGATACACAATTAGCAATACTGTGTACTGTCAATAAGTAGACACAAGATTTAACGATACTGTGTACTGTCAATAAGAAGACACAAGATTTAACGATACTGTGTACTGTCAATAAGAAGACACAAGATTTAACGATACTGTGTACTATCAATAAGAAGACACAAGATTTAACGATACTGTGTACTGTCAATAAGAAGACACAA
>NW_013851841.1:0-574 GCF_000517525.1 Limulus polyphemus
AAGAAGCCACCGTCGAAGAAGAAACTTACTCAGTTTTGAGAAGGGAAACGGTGAAGCTCTTGGTGAAGTTACTTCCACTGATGTGACTGTTATCGATGATGGGATATTTAGTTCATCCGCTTCATCATACTGGTCTCCGTCTCATTGGCTTCTGCTTCATGTGGGACAATTCAACAAAGTCTCTTAATTTTACGGGACGTATCTTCTTCCGAATTTTGTCTTTGTAATTCTGTACATTTTAATTAAGTTATTGTTATTGGTTTATCATATGTGGTTATTGTTCGGGACGAACAATATTAAGGAGGGGGCAGTGTTGCGTCAGCGAGTCACATGACCACCGTGACGCCACGTTTCTAGACCTATCCTGTAATTTGGCGAATGCTCTAGTAATTACTAGATATAGGGTAGGCTGGTATATAAAAGAGGGGAATGTAATGTGTGGATAGATAGTGAGTAATTGAACTGCAGTCACAGGGTATTGTTGAAGTTAACGTTCGTTCGTTACAGTGTTGTTTTAGCGCGAGTATTGAGATTAAGTGTATCGGTAAAGTTATATTCGGAAAGAATAAACCAG
>NW_013851842.1:0-510 GCF_000517525.1 Limulus polyphemus
AAAGTAGAGGGCGTGAGAATAGTCACGTGATCTCGATGACGCAACAATATCTTTGAGTGTTTTCTCATTGTCTTCTAGCCTTTTAGAAGGGTTATAAATAGAGCGAATTTTTCCTTTGATTGAAATTTAAAATTTTAGTTTATTTTGTAATTTAGATTATTTGAGATAACAAATATGTTATTAATATTTTATTATTGAATACTAGTGGTGATGGGGTTTGTTTTCAGTCTTGAGGGTTTCGAATTCTTTAAAGATACTTTTTGCTTATTTGTTTTCATCATTTTTATGATTTCCCAGGATACTCTCAATAATATATCCCAGTGCTAACATTCCATTTTTATAGGTGAGATAATTTATGGTCGTTGCATCAAATGAATTGCCAGATTCCAGAATTTTTTCTCATGGGGGGAATTATGGCCACACTCACATTGAGGTTGCGCTGTGTCAAAAACCACCAAGTGTTATAATGTTATCCCGCCCATTCCTACTTTGTTTTCTTACTTTTGGTGA
>NW_013851843.1:0-361 GCF_000517525.1 Limulus polyphemus
TGTTCAAGGCAAGTTTTAACAATAACAAGTTTATGGTTCCGTATCATACATAAAACGACAGATAATTTATATGCTAGTCAAAGTAAACTGTCCTGAGGACCCACATTTGTATTAAAGTCACGGAGAGAAGCGTTGCTTTTAGATACAATAAAAAAAATGTTGCGTGCTGGCGGTGTCTAAAAGCATTTTGATGGCTAGAAGCACTATCTATTACAGTCTTAGAGTAATAGAAATAACTAAGATGGGGATCATGAGTGTGTAGTAATTAGGAGATTCAATTTAGTGAATGACGATTTAAATGTTTTCCCTCATCATTGTTACGTGTTAGAATTTCAAATACCTTGAAATTGGGTTAACTGAT
>NW_013851844.1:0-363 GCF_000517525.1 Limulus polyphemus
GAGCGACGTGCAGCCAGACCTGAGAATGCACGGTTGCAAGCACGGCGATCACGTTCTGCAGCTTCAGATCTGCTTCGTTCTCAACAGAATAAATGCGACAGGCTGAGAGTGGCTGAAAGACGTCAATGAGAAACAGCAGATCAGCGTCAAACACGACTCCGTGCTCAGCAATCACGCAATTACAATCGCCTTGCATTCCGGTACAACCCAGCTGATGATTATAGTTTGAGCCGGCATGTTCTCATCGGCACTATGACTGAAGTGTGTCCTTATTGCAAGGCTCTGAAATTTAATGGAAAAACGAGAGGAATGTGTTGCGCCGCCAGAAAAATTAAATTGCCTCAACTTGGAGAACCGCCAGAA
>NW_013851845.1:0-362 GCF_000517525.1 Limulus polyphemus
TTCAGTGATAAAAGTCCCTTCATGATTAAAACTAGTTTATTCTTTCTCGTTACAACTTTGTAATACACAGAATTTCCACAGTCACTTTAAACTTATCTACTTTTATAAACACACGCTATAATTCACAGCGATTCACACACTTTACTTACAGTGCCTACTGCTTGCTTGACTCAATTCTCAATTATTTCTCTTCAGTCTATCTCCGGCTTATATACTAAAAAAGAGGGCGTCTAGCAAACGCTGGGACATTCGTGAGGTTGCCCAATAAGTCAAGATTCTTCTAGAAACTCCAGCGCGCATGCTCCCAGCGTCGCGTGACTTCCGCTGTCATAACACTGCCCTTTCCTTAGTATTGTTCATCC
>NW_013851846.1:0-362 GCF_000517525.1 Limulus polyphemus
ATGAGTCAGGACTAGAAATACCGTTATCAATATCGAAAAAATATAGTTTAAAAAGGATTAAAAAGACCATTATAAAAGTTATTAACTATAGTATAAGAAATTCTCAAATGACCGTTATCAAAGTAGAAAACATCTAGTCTACAAAGGCTTAAAAATACATTTATGAACGTCGACTAAATCTAGTAGAAGAAAAACTAAAAACCCGTTTTCAAAGGCAACAAAATCTAGTGGAAATCGGACTAAAATTACCCTTATAAATCTCAACAAAATCTAGTGGAAAAAGGACTAAAAGACCGTTATAACAGTCAACAAAATATAGTGGTAGAAGGGCTAAAAATACCGTTATTAAATTTTACAAAATA
>NW_013851847.1:0-282 GCF_000517525.1 Limulus polyphemus
GGTGGTTACAAATACGGTAACTAGAGTTATATATAGGTGTTCGTAGAGTTGTTGTGACAAATAACGCTAAAGATGAGTATGGGTTTATAAATTCGGTAACTCGAGTTAAACCTAAGTGTTCATGGAGTAGTTGTACCAAGTAAGGCAAAAGAAGAGTATGGTGGTTATAAATTCTGTAACTAGAGTTACACCTAGGTGTTCTTGGAGTAGTTGTACCAAGTAAGGCTAAAGATGAGTATGATGGTTATAAATTCGGTTACTATAGTTACACCTAGGTGTTTA
>NW_013851848.1:0-235 GCF_000517525.1 Limulus polyphemus
ACGTTAACTCTAGTTACCGAATTTATAATCACCATACTCATCTTTAGCCTTACTTGGTACAACTACTCCATGAACACTTAGGTGTAACTCTAGTTACCGAATTTATAACCACCATATTCATCTTTAGCCTTATTTGGCACAACTACTCCATGAAAACCTAAGTGTAAATCTAGTTACCGAATTTATAACCACCATACTCATCTTTAGCCTTATTTGGTACAACAACTTCACGAAC
>NW_013851849.1:0-363 GCF_000517525.1 Limulus polyphemus
CCGGAAGACCAGTTAATGTTACAATGAACATATTTCATTATAATCAGGAAGACAGGTCAATGTTACCGGGAACATGTTTCATTATAACTGGGAAGAAAAGTCAATATTACAGGAAAATGTCTCATTATAATCAAGAAGACAGGTCAATGTTACCAGGAACATGTGTCGTTATAATCAGGAAGACAGGTCAATGTTACCAGGAACATGTGTAATTATAACCAGGAAGACAGGTCAATGTTACAAGGAACATGTATCATTGTAACCAAAATGATAAATCAATGTTACCAGCAACATGTCTCATAATAACTAGGAAGACAAGAAAATGTTACCAGGAATATGTCTCATTATAACCAGAAAGACATG
>NW_013851850.1:0-363 GCF_000517525.1 Limulus polyphemus
TAAGACACATTAGATACGCTTGATGTTTCTCAGGTTAAGAGTACCTTGATAAGATACATTAGATATGCTGGATGTTTCTCAGGTTAAGAGTACGTTGATAAGACATATTAGATATGCTGGATGTTTCTTAGGTTAAGAGTACCTTGATAAGACACATTAGATACTATGGATATTTCTCAGGTTAAGAGTACCTTGATAAGACATATTAGATATGCTGGATGTTTCTCAGGTTAAGAGTACGTTGATAAAACACATTAGATATGCTTGATGTTTCTCAGGTTAAGAGTATCTTGATAAGACACATTAGATATGCTGGATGTTTCTCAGGTTAAGAGTACCTTGATAAGACACATTAAATATGCT
>NW_013851851.1:0-420 GCF_000517525.1 Limulus polyphemus
AATAATCAATCTTATGTAAAGGGTGACTTCAACGTTTCTCGTAGGTGGTTAATAGTCAATCTTATGTAAAGTGTGACTTCAACGTTTTTCGTAGGTGGTTAATAATCAATCTTATGTAAAGGGTGACTTCAACGTTTCTCCTAGGTGGTTAATAATTAATCTTATGTAAAGTGTGACTTCAACGTTTTTCGTAGGTGGTTAATAATTAATCTTATGTAAAGGGTGACTTCAACGTTTCTCGTAGGTGGTTAATAATTAATCTTATGTAAAGGGTGACTTCAACGTTTCTCGTAGGTGGTGAATAATCAATCTTATGTAAAGGGTGACTTCAACGTTTCTCCTAAGTGGTTAATAATCAATCTTATGTAAAGGGTGACTTCAACGTTTCTCGTAGGTGGTTAATAATCAATCTTATGTAAA
>NW_013851852.1:0-361 GCF_000517525.1 Limulus polyphemus
CTGTACAAAAGACTTCTAATGTTTACTGAAAGCTCGCCAGATTTCGTGAAGATACATAAATCGTATGATATCGGATGATGTATCGATACAATCGTATCACGGCTTCACGATACGATACGAGTATCGTATCACTGTATTGCCACACCTTTAGTTAAAAAGAATACAACTTATGTGTGTTTATATATATATCACTTTAACAATGGACCGTGTTTTAGTTCAAACAATTTGTGTTTTTTTGAAAAAAAATGTATGTGTTAATTTAGAGCACATCTATTTGTTAACAGTAGTAGTTTGTTTGTAGTTTTAAGCTCCAAGTTCCACAATGGACCACAGGTATCGAAACTCAGTTTCTAGCGTTGTA
>NW_013851853.1:0-362 GCF_000517525.1 Limulus polyphemus
TAATGTGTACAGATTATTGTAGGTTTAGAGTTATCTGTAATGTGTACAGATTATTGTAGGTTTAGAGTTATCTGTAATGTGTACAGATTATTGTAGGTTTAGAGTTATCTGTAATGTGTACAGATTATTGTAGGTTTAGAGTTATCTGTAATGTGTACAGATTATTGTAGGTTTAGAGTTATCTGTAATGTGTACAGATTATTGTAGGTTTAGAATTATCTGTAATGTGTATAGTATTGCAGGTTTAGAATTATCTGTAATGTGTATAGTATTGCAGGTTTAGAGTTATCTGTAATGTGTATAGTATTGCAGGTTTAGAGTTATCTGTAATGTGTATAGTATTGCAGGTTTAGAGTTATCTA
>NW_013851854.1:0-363 GCF_000517525.1 Limulus polyphemus
CAAAACATCAAATTAATAACAATTAGCCACGACCCACAAAACATCAAATTAATAACGACTAGCCACGACCCACAAAACATTAAATTAATAACGACTAGCCACGACCCACGAAACATCAAATTAATAACGACTAGCCACGGCCCACAAAACATCAAATTAATAACGACTAGCCACGACCCACAAAACATCAAATTAATAACAATTAGCCACGACCCACAAAACATCAAATTAATAACGACTAGCCACGACCCACAAAACATCAAATTAATAACGACTAGCCACGACCCACAAAACATCAAATTAATAACGACTAGCCACGACCCACGAAACATCAAATTAATAGGGACTAGCCACAACCAAAAA
>NW_013851855.1:0-363 GCF_000517525.1 Limulus polyphemus
AAATCCAGGTTTCGATACCGGTGCTGGGCAGCGCACAGATAGCCTATTGTGTAGCTTTGTGCTCAATTACAAATAAACATCGTTTTAATGCTATTCCGTAAAGGTCATCTTGCTTTAAGTATTTAACACTCAAGTAAGAACAATCCATCTATTTGTATATTATCCATCCACCCTAATGGTCACGATATATTTGTATATAAAAACAATTGGCAGGAAGCCAAAACTGAATGTGTTCTATTGCACTCGAATAATTTAAAATCATGTTTACCGTCCGAGACTCGTTTCGCCAAAATACTTCTGAAAATTTAAAAGAAAATGGAATAATATTGAGATAAATCTACAAAACTGTTCTTTTCCTGTGTG
>NW_013851856.1:0-362 GCF_000517525.1 Limulus polyphemus
TTCAACAAAGTCTCTTAATTTTACGGGATGTATCTTCTTCCCTACTGGTCTCCGTCTCGTTGGCTTCTGCTTCACGTGGGGTTCATCTACTTCATTAGGAAATGTCCTATCATCGGTAACAGTCACATCAGTGGTAGTAACTTCATCAAGAGCTTCATCGTTTCCCTTCTCAAAACTGAGTAGAGTTTCTTCTTCGACGTTGGACTTTTTCAGGTGACACCTCTTCAGCAGCGTCATTTGTTCCCTTGTTCACTTCGTCCCAACTGAAATGTCCTGGACCATGATAACGCCAAAGCCTGTTGGCATGCACCACTTTTGGCTTACCTCGTCGACCACATTTTATCAGGAAAGTCACGTCTGAG
>NW_013851857.1:0-363 GCF_000517525.1 Limulus polyphemus
TCCATTGAAGGCCTTCCAATACTCGTTCCATCAGCCTCTCAAATGTTGCTGGAGCATTACTGAACCCGAATGGCATCACTCGGTATTGCCAGAGACCTTGGTCATAACTAAATGCTGTCTTGGGTCTATCTGCTTCAGCCATTTTTACTTGATAGAAACCTAACTTTAAGTCCAGAGTTGAAAACCACCTGGCTCCACTTAGGACATCAAGAGTATCATCAATTCTTGGCAGTGGGTATGAGTCTTTTTGGTTATGCTGTTAAGAGCCCTGAAGTCCACAAAGCAACATTGGGTCCCATCCTTCTTCTCTACTAATACAATGGGAGCTGACCAGGGACTATCTGATTTTTTAACTGTCCCTTC
>NW_013851858.1:0-363 GCF_000517525.1 Limulus polyphemus
GCAGTCAATTTGTTAATGCCCTGATTAAATAAATCACTTGGCTTTGAAGCGGAAAACATTTCGATGTCTTCTTTAACACCTTCCACATTTGCATATGTTTTCCCATTAAGATGGTGTTGCAGCAAACGAAAAAGCTGGTTATCTGATGGTGCCATATCTGGAGAATATGGTGGGTGGGGGAGAGCTTTCCAACTTAACTTCATAATCTTATGTTGTGTCAAACGTGCCACATGTGGATGTGCATTGTTCTGGAGAAGAACACCTTTCCGATTGACGAGTGAGGGGCATTTCTGATGTAGGGCTTGATTTAAAATGTTCTTGTTGCTGACTATAGATCTCTGCATTAACAGTTCGCTGTGGGTT
>NW_013851859.1:0-363 GCF_000517525.1 Limulus polyphemus
TTCGCGCTAAAACAAACGCTATAATTCTCAACAAACGTCTCACGTGCTCGACTCAACAATACTTAGTTCAATTACACACATTGTTGCCGTCACTTTGTGACCGTCTTATGTATATAAGAATACCGAATCTAGTAAGCTCTCGAGAAGTCAGGAAGGGACGTGAACGTTCGAGAAGTGCATGACGTGTTACTAGCGTCACGTGACCTCCGCTCTCGTAACAATATGCACATCAGAAATTAAATGATGAGATGAAAATGTGTTATAACTGCGCGTAGAGAGAACAACAGTAAAATTGACCTACAATATTATTGACTATTTGCAAATAGTAACTATGGAGACGATGTAATAAAAGAAAAATCAAGT
>NW_013851860.1:0-703 GCF_000517525.1 Limulus polyphemus
AATATAATAGTGTCTCTATCTGTATTTATATTAATATAACAGTGTCTCTATATGTATTTAGATTAATATAACAGTGTCTCTATATGTATTTAAATTAATATAGCAGTGTCTCTATCTGTATTTAAATTAATATAACAGTGTCTCTATATGTATTTAAATTAATATAACAGTGTCTCTATCTTTCTTTAAATTAATATAACAGTGTCTCTAGCTGTATTTAAATTAATATAACAGTGTCTCTAGCTGTATTTAAATTAATATAACAGTGTCTCTACCTTTCTTTAAATTAATATAACAATGTCTCTATCTTTCTTTAAATTAATATAACAGTGTCTCTATTTTTTTTAAATTAATATAACAGTGTCTTTATCTTTCTTTAAATTAATATAACAGTGTCTCTATCTTTCTTTAAATTAATATAACAATGTATTTATCTTTCTTTAAATTAATATAACAGTGTCTTTATCTTTCTTTAAATTAATATAGCAGTGTCTCTAACTTTCTTTAAATTAATATAACAGTGTCTTTATCTTTCTTTAAATTAATATAACAGTGTCTTTATCTTTCTTTAAATTAATATAACAGTGTCTCTATCTGTATTTAAATTAATATAACAGTGTCTCTACCTTTCTTTAAATTAATATAACAGTGTCTCTACCTTTCTTTAAATTAACATAACAATGTCTCTCTATCTTTCTTTAAA
>NW_013851861.1:0-364 GCF_000517525.1 Limulus polyphemus
CTCCAGATTTATTGAAGTATAATAATATTAATAAAATCATTGTAATTATAATTTACTCCAAATCTCTTGAAGCATAATATGAATAAAATCATTGTTATTATAATGTACTCCAGACCTGTTGAAGTGTAATAATAGGAATAAAATCATTATAATTATAGTGTACTCCAGATTTATTGAAGTATAATAATATTAATAAAATCACTGTGATTATAATTTACTCCAAATCTCTTGAAGTATAACAATATGAATAAAATCACTGTTATTATAATGTACTCCAGACCTGTTGAAGTGTAATAATAGGAATAAAATCATTATAATTATAGTGTACTCCAGATTTATTGAAGTATAATAATACTAATAAAAT
>NW_013851862.1:0-363 GCF_000517525.1 Limulus polyphemus
CTGTGGACTTACAACGCTAGAATCCGGGTTTCTTTACCCGTGGTGGGCAGAGCATAGATAGCCCATTGTGTAGCTTTGTACTTAATCCCAAACAAACAAACCTTCTTTTATGTATTGCGTTATAATGTTTTGTGAAAAATCTGTACGTGATGCAGAAAAATGGATATCATTTTCGGATTCCGCGTATAGGAATTACTGTAGAACATGTAAAAATGTCAGGACAATAAAACCATCGCAGGCCTGTGTAATCGTCGTAAACGTCACGTTAGGCAACAGATGTTATCTTAATTTGAAATTGGAGGTGGGTACAAAAAACATTATGATTTATCTTCCACCTGCCACAAGTCAATATCCAGAAGACCC
>NW_013851863.1:0-363 GCF_000517525.1 Limulus polyphemus
GTGTAGCTTTGCGCGAAATTCAAAAACAAAGAAACAATTTACGTTAGAGAAGGTAAATAAGTAGGCTTAGTAATTACTCTTCGTAACTTGAATAAAGAAATTAAACTTACAATATAGCGGCAATGATCATTAAACTGAAAAAGTTCAAAATAGTAGTTCAAGCAATTACCTTTGCATTATAGTGGCCCTTTAAATGTGGGCCAATGGCCCAGGGGCTCGCTAGTCTATAGGATATAATGTATTTTGTTCTTCTGTTACTTAATTATTTCTAAAAGGCTAAATTGTTTGTTTGTTTTTGAATTTCGCGCAAAGCTACACGAGGGCTATCTGCGCTAGCCGTCCCTAATTTAGTAGTGTAAGACT
>NW_013851864.1:0-363 GCF_000517525.1 Limulus polyphemus
AGCGGCTATTACAAAACTTTGCCAATTCCTTTTGCAGTGTCCAGTTGTACTTTTCTACCATCCCATCAGACTGTGGGTGAAGTGGCGTTGTTCTGGTCCTTCGTATGCCAAACAACTTGCAGCATTCATGGAACACAGCTGATTCAAAGCTATGGCCTTGATCTGAATGCAGTTTGTATGGCATACCAAATCTGAAGAAGAAATCACTAATAGCCAAAGCTATAGTTGTAGCTTCCTGATTTGGTATTGCATATGCCTCAGGCCACTTAGTAAAATAATCCATCACCATACAAATGTACCTATTTCCAGCACGATTTTGGGGCAAAGGACCAGCAATGTCGACAGCTATTCTTTCCATTGGTG
>NW_013851865.1:0-363 GCF_000517525.1 Limulus polyphemus
AAAATTACACTCATAATTTAAATTGTGATATCCCATATGCATTACCTTCTTGCATTTATTATAATAGTCATCTGCAACTTATTCATCCATAGCACCAAATAATTCAAATCATAACATAACATAATACTTTGGGACAACATGGGACATATTGGTCCACCTTGGCTGTTCCATCCACAAAACTAAATTAGTGATTAAAAGAATAAAATACAATTTTAAACCCCACCCTTTTCATTCATATACTTATCAAGCTTTTTTCTTAAACTCGCTTAAATTTACTGCCTCTAAAACATCTGAAGGCAACCTATTCCAAAGACCAATCACCCTGTTAGAAAAATAAAACTGTGTTAGCTGAAGATGACTCCT
>NW_013851866.1:0-361 GCF_000517525.1 Limulus polyphemus
TACATCTAGAGAACATTACGTTAGATAACTGTTTTAATTACTCTAGAGTATTGTTAGGTTAAGTAATACATCTAGAGAACATTACGTTAGATAACTCTTTTAATTACTCTAGAGTATTGTTAGGTCAAGTAGTACATCTAGAGAACATTACGTTAGATAACTATTTTAATTACTCTAGAGTATTGTTAGGTCAAGTAATACATCTAAAGAATACTACATTAGATAACTGTTTTAATTACTCTAGAGTATTGTTAGGTTAAGTAATACATCTAGAGAACATTACGTTAGATAACTCTTTTAATTACTCTAGAGTATTGTTAGGTCAAGTAATACATCTAGAGAACATTACGTTAGATAACTC
>NW_013851867.1:0-363 GCF_000517525.1 Limulus polyphemus
TACACAGTATCGTTATATCTTGAGTCTTCTTATTGACAGTACATAGTATCGTTAAATTTTATGTCTTCTTAATGACAGTACACAGTATTGTTAAGTCTTGTGTCTTCTTATTGAGAGTACACAGTATTGTTAAATCTTGTGTCTTCTTATTGAGAGTACACAGTATCGTTAAATTTTGTGTCTTCTTATTGTACAGTACACAGTATTGTTAAATCTTGTGTCTTCTTATTGACAGTACACAGTATGTTAAATCTTGTGTCTTCTTATTGACAGTACACAGTATCGTTAAATCTTGGGTCTTCTTATTAATAGTACACAGTATCGTTAAATCTTGTTTCTTCTTATTGACAGTACACAGTATTG
>NW_013851868.1:0-362 GCF_000517525.1 Limulus polyphemus
CACAGTTCTGTTTAGTAGTACAAAAATTACACAGTTCTGTTTAGTAGTACAAAAATTACACAGTTCTGTTTAGTAGTACAAAAATTATACAGTTCTGTTTAGTAGTACAAAAATTACACAGTTCTGTTTAGTAGTACAAAAATTATACAGTTCTGTTTAGTAGTACAAAAATTACACAGTTCTGTTTAGTAGTACAAAAATTATACAGTTCTGTTTAGTAGTACAAAAATTACACAGTTCTGTTTAGTAGTACAAAAATTATACAGTCTGTTTAGTAGTACAAAAATTACACAGTTCTGTTTAGTAGTACAAAAATTATACAGTTATGTTTAGTGGTACAAGAATTACACAGTTATGTTAAG
>NW_013851869.1:0-517 GCF_000517525.1 Limulus polyphemus
GATATTCTGAGGTTCTTTATATTGTTAACTGTATACCTTTACTCTATACTAGTAGTTTTAGGGTAAGCTACCGATATTCTGAGTTTGTTATTTATATTGTTAAATGTATACTTTTACTTATTTACTAGTAGTTTTAAGATAACCTATCGATATTCTGAGTTTATTTATATTGTTAAATGTATACCTTTAGTTATTTACCGGTAGTTTCAGGGTAAGCTACCGATAATCTGAGCTTGTTGTTTATATTATTAAGTGTATACCTTTACTTACTTACTAGTAGTTTTAAGGTAAGTTACCGATATTCTCAGTTTCTTTTTTTGTTAAATGTATACCTTTACTTCTATACTAGTAGTTTTAGGGTAACGGTAGCGAATATACAACAAGCTCATTATATTGTTAAGTGTATACCTTTACTTATTTAATGGTAGTTTTAAGGTAAGCTACCGATATACTGAGTTTGTTATTATATTGTTAAATGTATACCTTTACTTATTTACTGGTAGTTTTAGGGTAAGCT
>NW_013851870.1:0-363 GCF_000517525.1 Limulus polyphemus
CAATGAACAGGGCAGCATACATTTAAGGTTATAATGGTTGAAGGACAACAATGAACAGGGCAGCATACATTTAAGGTTATAATGGTTGAAGGACAACAATGAACAGGGCAGCATACATTTATGGTTATAATGGTTGAAGGACAACAATGAACAGGGCAGCATATCTTTAAGGTTATAATGGTTGAAGGACAGCAATGAACAGGGTAGTATACATTTATGGTTATAATGGCTGAAGGACAACAATAAAACAGGGCAGCATACATTTAAGGTTATAATGGTTGAAGGACAACAATGAACAGGGTAGTATACATTTATGGTTATAATGGTTGAAGGACAACAATGAACAGGGTAGTATACATTTAA
>NW_013851871.1:0-817 GCF_000517525.1 Limulus polyphemus
TATCAAAGTCGAAAATTTCTAGTCTAAGAAGGCAAAAAAAGTCAGTTATGAAGTCGACCAAATCGAGTGGAAGAAAACTAAAAACACGTTTTCCAAGTCAACAAAATCTAGTGGAAAACTGACTAAAAGGACCCTTATCAATGTCAACAAAATCTGGAGGAAGGAAGACCAAACGTCCGTTATAACGGTCGACAAAATATAGTGGAAAATTGACTAAAAGGACCCATATCAATGTAAAAAATTTAGTGGACGGAAGACTAAAAGACCTTTATAACAGTCGACAAAATATAGTGGAAAATTAACTAAAAGGACCCATATCAATGTCAACAAAATTTAGTGGACGGAATACTAAAAGACCTTTATAACAGTCGACAAAATATCCACTCGATTTTTGTCGATTTTCATAACTGACTTTTTAAGCCTTCTTAGACTAGATATTTTTGACTTTGATAGCGGTATTTTTAGTCATTCTTACACTATATTTTAATGACTTTCATAATGGTATTTTTAATCCTTCTTATACTATATTTTGTTTACTGTTATTAAGGTCTTTTAGTTTTCCTTCCACTAGACTTTGTTGACATTGATAAGGGTCCTTTTAGTAAGTTTTCCAATAAGAAAACTAATAACACGTTTTCAAAGTCAACAAAATCTAGTTGAAAACGGACTAAAAGGACCCTTATCAAAGTCAACAAAATCTAGTGGAAGGAAGTTCAAAAGACCGATATAACAGTCGACAAAATATAGTTTAAGAAGGATTAAAAATACCATTATGAAAGTCATTAAAATATAGCGTAAGAAACATTAAAAATACCTC
>NW_013851872.1:0-361 GCF_000517525.1 Limulus polyphemus
CATAGTTAAATAAAGGTACCTCAAATCCTGGAGATGTGTGTTATTATATATATGTCGTGGTTAAATAATGGTACCTCAAATCCTGGAGATGTGTGCTATTATATATATGTCGTGGTTAAATAAAGATACCTCGAAACCTGGAGATGTGTGTTATAAATATTGAATTAAAAACGAAATTATTATAAAAGTAAATGATTTTAAATTGTAAATATAATAATAATATAATATAAATATAATAATAATGTAATATAACTATGATAATAATATAATATAAATATAATAATATAATATAGATATAATAAATAATATAATATAAATATAATAATATAATATAGATATAATAAATAATATAATATAAATA
>NW_013851873.1:0-362 GCF_000517525.1 Limulus polyphemus
TCAGTAACAGAAAGAAGTAGATATACATCAAATATACAATAGACAGTAATAGAAAGAAGTAGATATACATCAAATAAACGATAGACAGTAAAAGAAAGAAGTAGATATACATCAAATATACGATAGACAGTAAGAGAAAGAAGTAGATATACATCAAACATACGATAGACAGTAACAGAAAGAAGTACATATACATCAAACATACGATAGACAGTAATAGAAAGAAGTAGATATACATCAAATATACAATAGACACTAACAGAAATACATATATATACATCAAACATACGATAGACAGTAATAGAAAGAAATAGATATACATCAAATATACAATAGACAGTAACAGAAAGAAGTAGATATAC
>NW_013851874.1:0-362 GCF_000517525.1 Limulus polyphemus
ACAGATGGATAGTGGCTGGTAGGTCTTTTAATACAGATGGATAGTGGCTGGTAGGTCTTTTAATGTAGATAGATTGTAACTGGTAGGTCTTTTATTATAGATGGATAGTGGCTGGTAGGTCTTTTAATACAGATGGATAGTGGCTGGTAGGTCTTTTAATACAGATGGATAGTGGCTGGTAGGTCTTTAATTATATATGGAATGTGGCTGGTAGGTTTTTTAATATAGATGGATAGTGGCTGGTAGGTCTTTTATCATAGATGGATAGTAACTGGTAAGTCTTTTATGATAGATGGGTATTGGCTGGTAGGTGTTTTATTATATATGCATAGTGACTGGTATATGATTTACTATAGAAGGAT
>NW_013851875.1:0-222 GCF_000517525.1 Limulus polyphemus
AACTTGAAGAAAGTTAAAGCAATTAATTTTTTTCAAGTTAACTACTAACATACAAAAAAAAGTTAATTGCATGTTATTAGTTAACTTCAAGAAAGTTAAATGTATGTTATTAGTTAATTTGAAGAATGTGAATTGTATGTTATTAGTTAGCTTGAAGAAAGTTAATTGTATAGTATTAGTTAACTTGAATAAAGTTAATTGTATGTTATTAGTTATCTTGAA
>NW_013851876.1:0-650 GCF_000517525.1 Limulus polyphemus
ACTTTCAAACGCTTGAATACTTCCTCCAGCTGGGACATTTCCTCGTCAAAAGTTGTTGCAAATACAATGACATTGTCCAGGTACACTAGAGCTATCCTCCATTGTAGACCTTCCAATACTCGTTACATCAGCCTTTCAAATGTTGATGGATCATTAGTGAGCCCGAATGGCATCACTCGGTATTGCCAGAGACCTTGGCCATAACTAAATGCTGTCTTGGATCTATCTGCTTCAGCCATTTTTACTTGATGGAAACCTGACTTTAAGTCCAGAGTTGAAAACTACCTGGCTCCATTTAGGACATCAAGAGTATCTTCAATGCTTGGCAGTGGGTATGAGTCTTTTTCGGTTATGCTGTTAAGAAAAAATCAGATAGTCCCTGGTCAGCTCCCGTTGTATTAGTACAGAAGAAGGATGGGACCCAACGTTGCTGTGTGGACTTCAGGCCCAACTATCCCTTCCTTAATTAGACCATCCATGACCTTCTCTATCTCTTGTCGCTTTGCTGGAGCTATTCTCCTTGGAGGGATCTTTATTGGACGGTGATTGCCTGTGTTTATTCTGTGCTCTACCAGGTTTGTGCAGACGAGATCATGATCTCATTTCGAAAAGACCTCAGCATAATTTGCCAAAAGTTCTTTTATCTGTAG
>NW_013851877.1:0-713 GCF_000517525.1 Limulus polyphemus
CAACGTCACCTGTTATAATAATTTTATAAAACAAGAAACGCCACTTAAAACACAACGTCACTTGTTATAATAATTTTATAAACAAAGACTTGGAACACAATATTACATAGTACACTAATTTTATAAAGAAAGACTTGAAACACAACGTCACCTGTTATAATTATTTTATTAACAATGACACGCCACTTGGAACACATTGTCATCTTGCATAAACGTTTTATAAACAATGACACGCCACTTGGAACACATTGTCACCTAGTATAACCATTTTATAAACAATGACACGCCACTTGGAACACAATGTCACCTGGTATAAAAACATTATCAAGAAAGATTTGGAATACAATGTCACCTGTTATAATAATTTTATAAACAAAAACTTGGAACACAACGTTACCTGGAATAATAATTTTATAAAGAAAGACTTGGAACACAATGTCACCTGGTATAATAATTTTATAAACAAAAACTTGGAAAATAATGTCACTTGTTATAATAATTTTACAAACAAATACTTTGAACACAATGTCACCTGTTATAATAATTTTACAAACAAACACTTGGAACACAACGTCAACTGTTATGATAATTTTATAAACAAAGTCTCGCCACTTGGGACGTCACCTGGTATAATAATTTTATAAACACATGCCACTTAAACACAACGTCACCTGGTATAATAATTTTATAAACAACAAATTTGAATACAACGT
>NW_013851878.1:0-363 GCF_000517525.1 Limulus polyphemus
TTGAAAAAGCGTTGTGAATGAACTGCACGCGAAGTGTTTCTTGAAAAGCGTTGTGAATGGACTGCATGTGAATTTTTTGGACGGCGTTTCGAACTACTAGCGCAGGTCTTCATCGTTTATAGTATGACTTGGATAAGAAATTCTGAATCTTTACTCATTCTTTTGGCATGCGCTAAACAAACTAAAAAAATAGAACCCTTACATGAAAGAAAAATGGAAAAATAGTCTAAAAAATTACTGCATAGATGTCATATCGGACATTTAACGTATGTTCTGTTAGATAGCAGGAACTCAGTCATAGATGTCATATCGGACATCTAACGTATGTTCTGTTAGGTAGCAGGAACTTAGTCATAGATGTCA
>NW_013851879.1:0-363 GCF_000517525.1 Limulus polyphemus
CACCTAGGTGTTACTCTAGTTACCGAATTTATAACCACCATACTCATTTTTAGCCTTACTTGGTACAACTACTCCATGAACAAATAAGTGTAACTCTAGTTATATAATTTATAACCACAATACTCATCGTTAGCCTTACTTGGAACAATTACGCCATGAACACTTAGGTTTAACTCTGGTTACCTAATTTATAACCCCATACTCATCTTTAGCGTTATTTGGTACAACTACTCCATAAACACCTAGGTGTAACTCTAGTTACCGAACTTGTAACCACCATACGCATCTTTAATGTTATTTGCTACAACAACTCCACGAACACCTAGGTGTAACTCTAGTTACCGAATTTGTAACCAACATACT
>NW_013851880.1:0-362 GCF_000517525.1 Limulus polyphemus
GGGCGAGCATGTTTTGGTGGGATGGGGATTCGAACCCACGACTCTCAGATTGTGAGTCGAGCGCCATAACCATCTGGCCATGCCGTGCTCACACAACTAGTGAGACTAACTGGTTGGTAACTTCTTGTTTATTCGCTGGTTTGCCTTCCTTAGTAAGAAACATAGTGTTACAATAGCGGTAGTCACGCGACGCTGGGAGCATGTGCGCTGGAGTTTCTAGAAGGTTCGTGACTTATCGAGCAACCTCACGAATTTCCTAACGTTTGCTAGACGCCCTCTTTTTTAGTATATAAGCCGGAGACAGATTGAAGAGAAATAATGAATAATTGAGTCAAGCGAGCTGTAGGCACCGTAAGTAAAGT
>NW_013851881.1:0-736 GCF_000517525.1 Limulus polyphemus
AGGCTTGAAGATGGTATTCTTCTCCGGAGATGGGAAACTGCAGATGGGAAAGTGACGACCTGGCAAACGGTTATACCGAGGAAGTTACGGGAAGTTGTGCTGCGTCATTCCCATGATACTGTAACAGGAGGACATCTCGGAGTTAAGAAAACATTGAGTCACCTACGACACAGATTTTACTGGATAGGTATGAGACAAGACGTGGAAGAATGGTGCAGTACCTGCAGTACATGTTGTGCTAAAAGGGGACCCAAGCATAAGGGACGTGCTCCAATGAAGTTATATCAAGTTGGTGCACCAATGGAAAGAGTAGCCGTCGACATTGCCGGTCCTCTGCCCCAAACTCGTACTGGAAACAAGTATTCAGGCCACTTCGTGAAATAATCCATCACCACACAAATGTACTTGTTTCCAGCACGAGTTTGGGGCATAGGACCAGCAATGTCGATGGCTACTCTTTCCATTGGTGCAGAGGCATATGCGATACCAAATCAGGAAGCTACAACTGTAGCTTCGGCTATTAGTGACTTCTTCTTCAGATTTGGTATGCCATATGAACTGCATTCAGATCAAGGCCGTAACTTTGAATCAGTTGTGTTCCAAGAATGCTGCAAGTTGTTTGGCATCCGAAAGACCAGGACAACGCCACTTCACCCACAGTCTGATGGGATGGTAGAAAAGTACAACTGGACACTAGGACAGGAATTGGCAAAGTTTTGTAATAGCCGCCAAGATG
>NW_013851882.1:0-364 GCF_000517525.1 Limulus polyphemus
AACGATACTGTGTACTGTCCAAAAGAAGACACAATATTTAACAATACTGTGTACTCTCAATAAGAAGACACAATATTTAACGATACTGTGTACTGTCAATAAAAAGACACAAGATTTAAGAATACTGTGTACTGTCAATAAGAAGACACAAGATTTAACGATACTGTGTTCTGTCTATAAAAAGACACAAGATTTATAAATACTGTGTACTATCAAGAAGAACACAAACGATTTAACTATACTGTGTACTGTCAATAAGAAGACACAAGATTTAACGATACTGTGTACTGTCAATAAGAAGACACAAGATTTAACGATACTGGTGTACTGTCAATAAGAAGACACAATATTCAACGATAAGTGT
>NW_013851883.1:0-612 GCF_000517525.1 Limulus polyphemus
CCTAGTGGCACAGCAGTAAGTCTGCTGAATTAGAAACTGGATTTCGATACCCATGGTGGACACAGCACAGACAAACTACAAACAATGAAACAAAGAAAAAAACTGTAATACATAAAACTCATGTGTAAATCATAGCTATAGTTCCCTATGTGATATAATATTTGTGTCTTTAGAATGCCTCCTACAGTCTGGTAGCTAAAACATCGTTTATCATATTACAAAAGCTAACAGTTAACATTTCCACATTCCATAAATTTAATAAAAGATCAAAATATGAAATGAAACCTCAAAATGTATTATACACACTTGAAAGTATTTTATTTTTTGTTAGAAATATTTCCATGAAAAAACACACTAAAACTTAATAAATAAAGTTCTTGTTTGAAATTATTCTTATTATTAGAAAGTAGCAAACAAAATGTCCAAACTGTTTGTTATAATAATGCTCAGGATCTCGTGAGTTATATATGATTCTAAAATATTGATCCTTCTCCTCTCTTCACCCAAAATATTTGTGGGCAATACAATGAAATCATAAAACGTAAAAGAAAAATAATATGGATTTTGATGATGTGTTGAAAAAATAAGTAAAATAAGAAACATCACGTTAGC
>NW_013851884.1:0-366 GCF_000517525.1 Limulus polyphemus
CCGGAAAAATTTGAACGATCTCGCAAACACCATAAAAAATTATGAAATAAACATAAATTATGCATCTTTCATTCTGGAATGAACACAAAGGGATTTAAATTGACAGTTATTGGACGAGCATCAGGATGTGTTTGTTGTGCAAATATAAGGTAGTGACAGTACTTACTTCTATTGTATTTTAAGTAAATATTTTTAATAATAGTTCAGTACAATCTCCATCTATAGAGAGATAACTGAACTTCCAAGTATTTTTTTCTTAATTTTTTTTTTCTATCTATTGAGACATAACTGAACTTCCAAGCATTTTTCTTTATTATTTGTTTCTCCATCTATTGAGAGATAACTGAACTTCCAAGTATTTTTTCC
>NW_013851885.1:0-364 GCF_000517525.1 Limulus polyphemus
GATCTTCTTTTCGCTTTATGGAGTTCGTTGATCCTTTGGGGCATAGTGAGAATCTTCTCGTCAATTTTAGATTGTGGGATTTTCGCCCACTCTGGCTTCAAAACTTGGAGTAGATCGCTCCTCGAAGTTGGTTTTTTTGGTTGTTTCTTGACTTGCCGGTCGAGTATGGACCAGAGGTTTTCGATGGAGTTCATGTCAGGAGATTGACTCGGCCAGGGCAACTTCTGGATACCATTTTCTTCTTGCCACTTTATTCCTCGGGTTTCGTGGACAAGAACACAACATTGTTCCAGGAAGATGGAGCACTGTGTCACACTGCTAGAAACAACCAAAAGTCCTTCCTCCAATATTTCGACATATTTTG
>NW_013851886.1:0-625 GCF_000517525.1 Limulus polyphemus
AACACCAACAGTCACTATCCATCTATAATAAAAGACCTACCAGCCACCATCCATCTATAATAAAGACCTACCAGCTACTATACCATCTGTAATAAAAGACCTACTAGTACTATCCATCTATAATAGAAGACCTACCAGCCACTATCCATCAGTAATAAAAGACCTACCACCCACAATCCAACTGTAATAAAAGACATACCAGCCACTCTCTATCTATAGTAAAAGACCTATCAGCCACTATCCATTAATAATAAAACACCTACCAGTCATTATCCATCTATAATAAAATATTTACCAGCCACAATCCAACTGTAATAAAAGACCTACCAGCCACTATCCATCTGTAGTAAAAGACCTACCAGCTACAATCCATCTGTAATAAAAGACCTACCAGCCACTCTCTACCTATAGTAAAAAGACCTATCAGCCACAATACATGTATAATAAAACACCTACCAGCCACAATCCATCTTTAATAAAAGACCTACCAGCCATAATCTCTATCTATAGTATAAGACCTATCAGCCATAATCCATTAATAATAAAACACCTACCAGTCACTATCCATATATAATAAAAGACCTACCAGTCACTATCCATCTGTAGTAAAAAGACCATCCAGCTT
>NW_013851887.1:0-362 GCF_000517525.1 Limulus polyphemus
CGATAAGAAGACACAAGATTTAACGATACTGTGTACTGTCAATAAGAAGACATAAAATTTAACAATACTGTGTACTGTCAATAAGAAAACACAAGATTTAACAATACTGTGTACTGTCAATAAGAAGACACAAGATTTAACGATAATGTGTATTATCAATAAGAAGACATATAAATTTAACAATACTGTGTACTGTCAATAAGAAGACCCAAGATTTATCAATACAATGTACTATCAATAGGAAGACACAAGATTTAACATTAATGTGTACTATCAATAAGAAGACACGAGATTTAACGATACTGAGTTTTATCAATAAGACGACACGAGAATTAACGATACTGTGTACTATCAATAAGAAG
>NW_013851888.1:0-363 GCF_000517525.1 Limulus polyphemus
GGACCACAAAGGACCTTTCGGGTGTCGAGAGCACACTTGCATATCAACTTTCAATATTTAAATAATAGTCATAATTTTATTGGTATTTCAACAATTTTAACTCAAAATATTTTATAATTGATATATATTGAAAATGTTTTAGCTTTTATTTTTGCACAGCTCTAAAAGGTTTCACTTGTGGATGGTGTATTTAGTGAATTTTTATATTTTTTATGCATGTCCCAAAGTAGAGATTTATTATTCTTTGAGAATGAAAATATCCATATCTTGTTTGTCACATGGGTTTTTCTTCTTTGTTACTGTTGTATTATTACAGCTCTTCATTCCTACATTTTGTGCTTCAGTCTGGTTTGAACTTTGTTT
>NW_013851889.1:0-365 GCF_000517525.1 Limulus polyphemus
TTAGTCCTAGTTTTATATCATACCAGTGAATATTGTTACATCTGTTAGTCCTAGTTTCTATATCGTACTGGTGAATACTGTTACATCTGTCAGTCCTAGTTTTTATGTCATACTAGTGAATATTGTTACATCTGTTAGTCCTAGTTTTTATGTCATACTAGTGAATACTGTTACATCTGTTAGTCCTAGTTTTAAATCATACCAGTGAATATTGTTACATCTGTCAGTCCTAGTTTTATATCATACCAGTAAATATTGTTACATCTGTTAGTCCTAGTTTTATTGTTCATACCAGTGAATATTGTTACATCTGTTAGTCCTAGTTTCTATATCATACCAGTGAATACTGTTACATCTGTCAGTCC
>NW_013851890.1:0-361 GCF_000517525.1 Limulus polyphemus
CATGAGCTAATGATATCAGAATAGTTTAATTGTACAGAGTTCTTCTTGAGCTCTGTGATATCAGAATAGTTTAATTGTACAGAGTTCTTCTTGAGCTCTGTGATATCAGAATAGTTTAATTGTACAGAGTTCTTCTTGAGCTCTGTGATATCAGAATAGTTTGATTGTCCAGAGTTCTTCCTGAGCTAATGATGTCAGAATAGTTTGATTGTCCAGAGTTCTTCCTGAGCTAATGATATCAGAATAGTTTAATTGTCCAGAGTTCTTCCTAAGATAATGATATTAGAATAGTTTAATTGTCCAGAGTTCTTCATGAGCTAATGATATTAGAATAGTTTAATTGTCCAGAGTTCTTCATGAG
>NW_013851891.1:0-681 GCF_000517525.1 Limulus polyphemus
AAGGCAAGCCAGAAGAATTAATAAGAATATTCTACAGAGCAAACCAGAAGAATTAATAAGAATATTCTACAAGGCAAGCCAGAAGAAAACCCTTAGAATCTCACTTCATAATACATTATATTTCTGATATTTTAAATACTTTTTAAGAGAATATAAATAAACCGTATTTTCATTCTATAAAGACTCAATTGTCTGTTATATATGAGGGATATAATCAAATACAGAAAGATTCACGGATGATGTATACATGTTTTGGTCTTTCCTGTTTCTCACTGAACAGTTGGTTGAATATCCTGTATGTTTCTCACTGAACATTTGGTTGAATATCCTGTATAAAATACGACAGATTTTATAGTACTATATAAGCGTAGATCAGGAATAATAACTTATATAGTGTTATGTTGTTGTTGTTGTTTTCATTCGAGTTTCACACGGAAGTATATATCTTGACAAATTTTCTCCGTGAACTCTGAGCTCCGTAAACTTTTGCTTGAATCGCTAGGAAGTTGACGAATCTGTTATTTGATAACTCTCAACTTAATGGTTTAATAACATACCCCTAGTGTACAGGCATAGCCATCTCTGATATAGGCCCGGCATGGCCAGGTGGTTAAGGCACTCGACTCGCAATCTGAGAATCGCGGGTTCGAATCCCCGTCACATCAAACATGCTCGCCCTTT
>NW_013851892.1:0-361 GCF_000517525.1 Limulus polyphemus
TGGAGTCACTACAGTTTCGCTATAAACATCAATACTCTAGATTGGAACAAGTTCAGATCTGTATATAGAGATACGGCAGAGTTACAAGACTGGAGTCACTACCGTTTCGCTATAAACATCAATACTTTAGATTGGAACAAGTTCAGATCTGTATATAGAGATACGGCAGAGTTACAAGGCCGGGGTCACTACCGTTTCGCTATAAACATCAATACTTTAGATTGAACAAGTTCAGATCTGTATATAGAGATACGGCAGAGTTACAAGGCTGGAGTCACTACCGTTTCGCTATAAACATCAATACTTTAGATTGGAACAAGTTCAGATCTGTATATAGAGATACGGCAGAGTTACAAGGCTG
>NW_013851893.1:0-363 GCF_000517525.1 Limulus polyphemus
GGTGGCTTCTCAGCTTTCATACATTTCTCTTGAAAGTCCAATAAAGTTTAATCCATCATGGTTTTGTTCCGCTTGTCTTACCGTAGAACACATAATTAATCAACTCAAACACGACCTTAGCTTCTTGATTTCCGCAAGATGACCAAATCAGTCGTTTTATTTAATTTCTATTAATATAACAAGTTTTACTGGAAACTATGATTTTAAACTTTATTAATATAACAAGTTTTACTGGAAACTATGATTTTAAACTTTATTAATATAACAAGTTTTACTGGAAACTATGATTTTAAACTTTATTAATATAACAAGTTTTACTGGAAACTATGATTTTAAACTTTATTAATATAACAAGTTTTACTG
>NW_013851894.1:0-362 GCF_000517525.1 Limulus polyphemus
AAGCTCTGTTTTCAGGAGCATTGTTTTACTTAACTCCGTATAGATAACGTGTATGTATATTTAATTAATTAAGCTCTGTTTTCAGGATCATTGTTTTACTTAACTCCGTATAGATAATGTGTATGTATATTTAATTAATTAAGCTCTGTTTTCAGGAGCATTGTTTTACTTAACTCCGTATAGATAATGTGTATGTATATTTAATTAATTAAGCCCTGTTTTCAGGATCATTGTTTTACTTAACTCCGTATAGATAATGTGTATGTATATTTAATTAATTAAGCTCTGTTTTCAGGATCATTGTTTTACTTAACTCCGTATAGATAATGTGTATGTATATTTAGTTAATTAAGCCCTGTTTT
>NW_013851895.1:0-468 GCF_000517525.1 Limulus polyphemus
CAAAAACACATACCTATTTCTACGTTAAAAGAGGACATAAACACCACACCAAGAATAAGAAAACATATCGGTTGTTCATTTGCTCGTTTACTTGGGATGTTACTTCAAATACACATACCTAGTGTGGTGTTTATGTCCTATTTTAACGTAGAAACCGATATGTTTTCTTATTCTTGTTGTTCATTTGCTCGATTACTTGGGATGTTACTTCAAATACACATACCAGTGTGGTGTTTATGTCCTCTTTTAACGTAGAAACCGATATGTTTTCTTATTCTTGTTGTTCATTTGCTCGTTTACTTGGGATGTTACTTCAAATACACATACCTAGTGTGGTGTTTATGTCCTCTTTTAACGTAGAAACCGATATGTTTTCTTATTCTTGTTGTTCTATTTGCTCGTTTACTTGGGATGTTACTTCAAATACGACATACCTAGTGTGGTTTTTATGTCCTCTTTTAACGTAGA
>NW_013851896.1:0-363 GCF_000517525.1 Limulus polyphemus
TTATTTATTCTACACCAAGGATAGGGTACTGTATGTAGAGTATTTACTGCACCAGGGATAGTTACAATATAAAGAGTATTTACTACACCAGGGATAGGGTACAGTATGTAGAGTGTTTACCGCACCAGGAATAGAGTACACCATGTAGAGTATTTACTACACCAGGGAAAGGTACAATATGTCGAGTATTTACTACACCAGGGAGAGGGTATACTATGTAGAGTATTTACTGCACCTGGATAGGGTACAGATTGTAGAGTATTTGCTGCACCAGGGATAGGGTATAGTATGTAGAGTATTTACTGCACCAGAGATAGAGTACAGTATGTAGAGTATTTAATGCTCCTGGATAGGGTACAGTAT
>NW_013851897.1:0-363 GCF_000517525.1 Limulus polyphemus
AATATATGTGTGTATGTAAATGCTTTAATCAGTATTGTTACTTAAGACTGAAGTTTCTAGAAAACGTTCCCATGCTATAAATATAACTAACGTGATGCACCAGGAGAGTGTCTATTATTAGTTCTGCTATGACAGCGGAAGTCACGCGATGCTGGGAGCATGCGCACTGGAGTTTCTAGAAGGATCATGACTTATCAAGGAACCTCGCAAATGTCCTAGTGTTTGCCAGGCTCCCTCTTTTTTTAGTATACAAGCCTTGCAAATAATTGGCAGATAGATTGAAGAGATAGATAATTGAGTCAAGCGAACAGTAGACACTGTAAGTAAAGTGTTTGAATCACTGTGATTTATAGGTGTGTTATA
>NW_013851898.1:0-363 GCF_000517525.1 Limulus polyphemus
TTTATAGATTTAATAGATATTTGTTGTTACTTTATTAAAGTTTTTACACTTATACTGTGAGCTGCTGCTGTGATATTTGCTTGTTTATGAATTCGTTGAGAGAAAAAGGGAGACCGGCGAGAATGTTTCAATGCGGGCCCGTGCTGGCTTTCGATGCTCCTCGTCAAAAATGACTGGGCAAGTTTTACTACCCCCGCCCTATTGTATACCCTAACCCCACATTTCATAGCTAATTGAAATAAATAAATCTGCGCAATGAAACTTGACCAACAAAGAGGCAGAAAAGTGCAGTCGAACGTCGATAAATTCCTTTGTGAGCCAATCAGAATTAAAATCATTCATGAAATGAATTCGTGGCGTATT
>NW_013851899.1:0-363 GCF_000517525.1 Limulus polyphemus
CTAATAATTTGATCATTAATAGACCCTAAACAATAGAACATCTGACTAATAAGTATATCATTAGTATGTCCTAAACAATAGAACATCTGACTAATAATTTGATCATTAATAGGCCCTAAACGGTAAAATATGTAACTAATAATTATATCTTTAGTGGGTCCTAAACAGTAGAACATATGATTAATAATTATGTTTTTAGTAGGTCCTAAACAGTAGAACATGTGACTAATAATCTTATATTAATAGTAGGCTCTAAACAGTAGAACATGTGATTAATAATCTTATATTAATAGTAGGCTCTAAACAGTAGAAAATATGACTAATAATCTTATATTAATAGTAGGCTCTAAACAGTAGAACATG
>NW_013851900.1:0-365 GCF_000517525.1 Limulus polyphemus
GCTTCTATAGAATCACTTGTCCTCCAGTTAACTGTTAAGTACTACATCTTTATAATATTTCTATAGAATCACTTGTCCTCCAGTTAACTATATTCGTATCGACATCTATATAATACTTCTATAGAATCACTTGTCCTCCAGTTAACTGTATTCGTATCTACATCTTTATAATGCTTCTATAGAATCACTTGTCCTCCAGTTAACTTTATTCGTATCTACATCTTTATAACGCTTCTATAGAATCACTTGTCCTCCAGTTAACTGTATTCGTATCTACATCTTTATAACGCTTCTATAAAAATCACTTGTCCTCCAGTTAACTTTATTCGTATCTACATCTTTATAACGCTTCTATAGAATCACTT
>NW_013851901.1:0-405 GCF_000517525.1 Limulus polyphemus
AAATAATGTCACTACATCACGTAAGTTGAAACTGTATGACATAATATCACTACATCACGTAGGTTTAAACTGTATAACATAATGTAACTAAATCACGTAAATTTAAACTGTATGACATAATGTCACTACATCACGTAAATTTAAACTGTATGACATAATGTCACTACATCACGTAGGTTTAAACTGTATAACATAATGTAACTAAATCACGTAAATTTAAACTGTATGACATAATGTCACTACATCACGTAGGTTTAAACTGTATGACATAATGTCACTACATCACGTAGGTTAAAACTGTATGACATAATGTCACTACATCACGTAAGTTTAAACTGTATGACATAATGTCACTACATCACGTAAGTTTAAACTGTATGACATAATGTCACTACATCACGTAGG
>NW_013851902.1:0-363 GCF_000517525.1 Limulus polyphemus
ATTCACGTAATGTTGCTACGGTGTGTTAGATATAATTACGTAATGCTACTACGGTGTGTTAGATATAATTACGTGATGTTGCTACGGTGTGTTAGATATATTCACGTAATGCTACTACGGTGTGTTAAACACATTCACGTAATGTTGCTACGGTGTGTTAGATATAATTACGTGATGCTACTACGGTGTGTTAAATACATTCACGTAATGTTGCTACGGTGTGTTAGATATAATTACGTGATGCTACTACGGTGTGTTAAACACATTCACGTAATGTTGCTACGGTGTGTTAGATATAATTACGTGATGCTACTACGGTGTGTTAGATATATTCACGTAATGGTACTACGGTGTGTTAAACAC
>NW_013851903.1:0-517 GCF_000517525.1 Limulus polyphemus
AGCCACTATCCATCTATAATAAAACACCTACCAGTCACTATCCATCGATAATAAAAGACCTACCAGCCACTATCCATATATAATGAAAGACCTACCAGCCACGTTCCATCTATATTAAAAGACCTGCCAGTCACTATCCATCTATTATTAAAGACCTACCAGCCAAAATCCATCAGTAATAAAAGACCTACCAGCCACAATTCTTCTGTAATAAAAGACCTACCAGCCACTCTCTATCTATAGTAAAAGACCTATCAGCCACTATCCATCTATAATAAAACACCTACCAGTCACTATCCATCTATAATAAAAGACCTACCAGCCACTATCCATATATAATGAAAGACCTACCAGCCACGTTCCATCTATATTAAAAGACCTGCCAGTCACTATCCATCTATTATTAAAGACCTACCAGCCACTATTCCATCTGTAATAAAAGACCTACCAGCCATAATCAATCTGTAATAAAGACCTACCAGCCACTTTAAATCTATATTAAAAGACCTACCTTCCT
>NW_013851904.1:0-363 GCF_000517525.1 Limulus polyphemus
GTTAAGTGTTGTTAATTATCAGTTGATAGTTGTAAACCATTAAACTATTTATAATATTTTAAATTTTGTGTGAAAAGACTTTGCTTAGTCCATTCAAAAGAACAATTTTATCAGATCCAAACTGTCAGTAGTATATTGTCGTGATGTTGATATTTTATTGTCAAATATGTTACAACACAACTGTTTATTACAGTCAGAAACATTAAATAACTGAGTGTCTATTATTTCAACTTTCATATGATCAATGCATATGTAGGGAAAAGAGAAGTAAAAATGATGTAAAATTATTATTTTTATAAAGAGCGATTTATTACTGCTTCTCATATACATACTGTTTTTCTGTAAAGATAGCAACAAAACCAA
>NW_013851905.1:0-548 GCF_000517525.1 Limulus polyphemus
ACCATACATATGCTAGAGTTATAAGCCTGAATATTATCGTCAAGACGATACGTATCACATGTAGTAAAGCATTTGAACTTCCATTTTGCTTTATAACTTGAGCAGCAAATTATCTGCTTGTCTGATCCGGTTAAGCCGCGGTCTCTCTTTTATACGGATACTCAGTTCGTCGTTGTCTTTAGTTATGCTCCACTAAAGGTTTGTTTGCAATAAGGTAAAGCAAACTTCCAAATCACTTATGATGTCGTAAGTAATAATATCCTGCAAACGACATCATGGTTTAAAAATACATCATATTTGTACGTCATGGTGTGCTTTACGAAGGTCTGAGAATGAGAGTACACAGCAGTTTGTTGACAATAGAGTGCGCGTTTAGAAACAAAAAGTGAAACAATAAGACGTTTATAAACTTTATATGTTGGTGGTGTAATCAAATTTCGTTTGTTCATATAGTTTATTTTGAATTTCGCTAGCCGTCCCTAATTTAGCAGTGTAAGACTAGAGGGAAGGCAGCTAGTCATCACCACCCACCGCCAACTCTTGGGTTG
>NW_013851906.1:0-364 GCF_000517525.1 Limulus polyphemus
CTGTAGTAGTGAGACAATATTAGTTTGTAGCAAAAAGACTATCAGTATGAAAACTTCTGTAGTAGTGAGACAGTATTGGTTTGTAGCAACAAAACAGTCAGTATCAAAACTTCTGTAGTAGTGAGACAGTATTGGTTTGTAATAACAAGACTGTCGGTATCAAAACTTCTGTAGTAGTGAGACAGTATTGATTTGCAATAACAAGACTGTCTGTATCAAAACTTCTGTAGTAGTGAGACAGTATTGGTTTGTAATAACAAGACTGTCGGTATCAAAACTTCTGTAGTAGTGAGACAGTATTGGTTTGTAATAACAAGACTGTCGGTATCAAAACTTCTGTAGTAGTGAGACAGTATTGGTTTGT
>NW_013851907.1:0-363 GCF_000517525.1 Limulus polyphemus
TAAATTCAAAAACAAACAAACAAACAACAGTTGTTATGGAGTTTAGGCCCTTTACAAGCTGGCGAAGCATGATTACAGTTATTCTTCTCATAAGACATAAAGAATACCGTTTTAACATCTAATAAGTCTGACAAGTTTAATTGTAATCACGCTACACCAGCTTTTGAAAGGCGTACACACCATAACAGGTTGTTATTATATAATATTGCTGTTTCGGTTCCCAATCAACCGTATCTTTTATTTTCAGTACTTCTTGGCTATTCTGGATGACTTTATAGTGAACCTCTCTCGATTCTTTTACGACCGCGCTTTGAACATCATTTTGAGTGTTTTAATTTTCAGATCTGAGAAGTCTGTAACATA
>NW_013851908.1:0-1007 GCF_000517525.1 Limulus polyphemus
GTCGAATATGGGGTAAGCTAAAGTTAGTTGAATATGGGGTAAGCTAAGGTTAGTTGAATATGGTGTAAGCTAAGGTTAGTTGAATATGGGGTAAGCTAAGGTTAGTTGAATATGGGGTAAGCTAAGGTTAGTTCTATAGTTGAATATGTGGTAAGCTAAGGTTAGTTCTATAGTTGAATATGGGGTAAGCTATGGTTAGTTCTATAGTTGAATATGTGGTAAGCTAAGGTTAGTTCTATAGTTGAATATGGGGTAAGCTATGGTTAGTTCTATAGTTGAATATGGGGTAAGCTAAGGTTAGTTGAATATGGGGTAAGCTAAGGTTAGTTGAATATGGGGTAAGCTAAGGTTAGTTGAATATGGGGTAAGCTAAGGTTAGTTGAATATGGTGTAAGCTAAGGTTAGTTGAATATGGGGTAAGCTAAGGTTAGTTGAATACAGCGATTTCATTGTTAATCCCGTTTAAGATTATTATTCTAAACACATTTTACTTTGTTTATTAGGCTTAAATATCTAGTTCAATTAAAGAAGGAACTATTTTAGTTATCGTAAGATCACAATTTTATACACTAGTTTAACACTTAAAGTACCATTAACAACTTTATAGTTTAACGTTTATAGCACCACTGACAAATTATCATTTAACTTTTACAGTACCACTAACAACTTTATAATTTGACGTTTACAATACTACTAACAACTTTATAATTTAACGTTTACAATACTACTAACAACTTTATAATTTAACGTTTACAGTACTACTAACAACTTTATGATTTAACGTTTACAATACTACTAACAACTTTATAATTTAAAGTTTACAATACTACTAACAACTTTATAATTTAACGTTTACAGTACTACTAACAACTTTATAATTTAACGTTTACAATACAACTAACAACTTTATAATTTAACGTTTACAATACTACTAACAACTTTATAATTTAACGTTTACAATACTACTAACAACTTTATAATTTAACGTTTACAGTACCACTAACAAT
>NW_013851909.1:0-602 GCF_000517525.1 Limulus polyphemus
CAACATGGCTGAAAAGGCGAGCATGTTCGGTGATTTTGGATTAAAGAAACTTATCATAGATATTTCGTTTTGGTTTAATCCTATTTGTAACCCAATGCAGGCATTATTTTCGTGAATATAATTGAAGAAATTTTGCGTTTTCCTGTTGGTTTTTCATGATTAAATTACGTTTAACTATACAGGTATGAGTTTTCGTATAACTGTAGAGACATGACTTTCCTTATAACTGTAATGTCACGACTTTCCGTATAACTGTAATGTCACGACTTTCCGTATAACTGTAGAGTGCATTTACTTACAATAAGTATGACCTATTTCAAATATTTGTTTTTTCAAAAATATCGATCATTTTATTTTAAACTCCAGTATGAGTCAGGTCTTTATAAATACTATATTTTTTTAATAAGATAAAAAAGCGGATGACGTTTCGAAATAAGTTAGTTTGCATGAAAAGGCTGTTTACTAATAGTTTGTGTCATTGTCGGGCTTGTTAATCGTGCACTCAAACATAATTTATAAAAATCGATAATATTTAGATGGCAGTAATTAAATCCATTTTTGGAGCACCAGGGAAGATCTGTGTTATAACTTTCAAATTTTAC
>NW_013851910.1:0-570 GCF_000517525.1 Limulus polyphemus
GAATTATAGTAAACAGTATTTTGTATAGCTTCACAGATACAAGGTCGGTTCAATGGCTTCGTTGTTTTATCTGACAAATGTGATGTCACACTGTCATTGGGCACTGCCTCATTAAATCTTGTCAATTTCCGCCGATTTCCGTAAAAATGAAACAAAAGCTCATCAGAACAACTCCATTATAAGTGTGCTTTAAGACAATAAGCTAGTACAGCTCCAGAGTAGTAGTGGTATTTCTATGCCAATAAATTAATAGAATAATATTACATTATTTTCGGCAACTGGTGTCCTTTAAAGTCAGATTTCAAAGTCACTAAACTCCTAAAGCTCTAAAAGTCTAAATATAACGTTCTTACAAGTTTGTTTACTCATGACAAACCTGGTTTTATACACAAAAACAATAACGCTGAATAAAGCTGACCAAAGAAGATGCCTGAAATCTCTTTCATATTCTCCAAATTTATTGGCGACAATATGAGAGCTATGGATTGTTGCAATACAATGATAGGAGAGAGCTGTGAATTGTTACAATATATTGTTGGGGGAGAACTGTGGATTGTTGCAATACAGTGA
>NW_013851911.1:0-673 GCF_000517525.1 Limulus polyphemus
GACTTTAGTCGGCAGCCAATGTGTTAATTAACTCATATATTTACTACATATCACAAGGGGTTTCCTTTACTCCGAGTGATTAAATAGGACCCAATAGCTAGTATCGTTCGATGACCCACTGTTGACTTTCGTCTGCGGTCAATGTGTTAATTAACTCATATATTTACAACATATCTACATGTGTTTCCTGTAGTCTGACTTGATTAAATAGGTCACAATAGCTAGTATCCAACAGTGGGTCATAGAACACTTTAGTCGGCAGCCAATGTGTTAATTAACTCATCTATTTACAACATATCTACATGTGTTTCCTTAAGTCCGAGTGGATTAAATAGGACCCACTAACTAGTATCGTTCTATGCCCATTGTTGACTTTAGTCTGCAGTCAATGTATTAATTAACTGAAATATTTATAACATATCTACATGGGTTTCCAAAAGTCCGAGTGTATTAAATAGGTCTTAATAGCTAGTATCATTCTATGACCCACTGTTGTCTTCAGTCTGCAGCCAGTGTGTTAATTAACTCATATATTTACAACATATTACATGGATTTCCTTTAGTCCGAGTGGATTAAATAGGACCCAATAGCTAGTATCGTTCTATGATCCACTGTTGACTTTAGTGTGCAGCCAGTGTGTTAATTAACACATATATTTACAACATATCACAA
>NW_013851912.1:0-364 GCF_000517525.1 Limulus polyphemus
TTACGGTTGCTTACCGAACCTCAGGTAAGACTGATATTCAAGTTTTACTAACATGTTGTATTATACTTACTTTGTTAAGGACACTTCACAGCTATAGTGATGATTACGTTTGCTTACCGAACCTCAGGTGAGACTGATATTGAAGTTTTACTAACATGTTGTTTTTATCTAAAAAATAGAGGACTGATGAGAAGTTGACTACAGCTTCGTTATATTATTGGTTGAAATATAACATATAGCTGATCAGGATAAGATGTATTACAGTTTTGAATAACCTTATGATTTAAACCAAACAAACAGATGCTTGATAGCATTATTATTGAAACAAAAAAACACGTGTAATTATAAAGCCCTATATTTCAAA
>NW_013851913.1:0-450 GCF_000517525.1 Limulus polyphemus
GTGGTGATGGATTATTTCACCAAGTGGCCTGAAGCATATGCAATATCAAATCAGGAAGCTACAACTGTAGCTTCAGCTATTAGTGATTTCTTCGTCAGATTTGGTATGCCATATGAACTGCATTCAGATCAAGTCCGTAACTTTGAATCAGCTGTGTTCCAAGAATGCTGCAAGTTATTTGGCATCCGAAAGACCAGAACAACGCCACATCACCCACAATCTGATGGGATGATAGAAAAGTACAACTGGATACTGGGACAGGAATTGGCAAAGTTTTGTAATAGCCGCAAAGATGACTGGGATGTCTTACTCCCTCCACTGTTGATGGCCTATAGGACAGCAGAGCATGAAACCACTGGATATACTCCAGCAAAGTTGATGTTTGGGCAGGAACTTCGGTTGCCCCTGTTAACAGATCCACTATAAGGTGGGCGTAAAGAGTTGCCTGAG
>NW_013851914.1:0-363 GCF_000517525.1 Limulus polyphemus
TGGAGAATCTGTTGAACAGATTTCGGGCTCATCCCACCAGCTTTGGCCACTTCTGCAGTCGCTAATCTGGGATCCATTTCGATGCTCATCTTGACAGCCCTTTTTGTCCTCTCTGATGGACCAGGAAGACCCAGACGCTGCTCAGTTGTTTCCTTGCTGTGTTTCCTGAACTGCACGATGATTCTGTTGACTGTCGAAAGCAGAATTCCCAAATTCTGCGAAATTTGCCGCTGACTTATTCCACCATCTGCTTAACCAACTATCTTTTCTCTAACAAAATCTGACAATTCGAGAGAACCTTGAGTTCTAGGAATGTTGTAGCACAAGATAATTAGTGTGCGGACCATTTTCATTTACATAGTG
>NW_013851915.1:0-363 GCF_000517525.1 Limulus polyphemus
GTAGACATTTCGCTACAGAAATGTCATGAAAGTTAAGAATCTAGATGTTTCGAGTGGTATGTATAGATAAGAGTACGATATATATAAGCATTTAATCCAACAGTAATGAATCATTGAGTTATTAAGTTCAGTGTCAATTAGGAGTTACAAAGTGATAGTACACTCCTGTGATTCAGTTAGCTCTTTCAATACGAGGTCAATTAATGACCTCGTAACCATTTTGTGCTTATTATAGTTTTCTTGCTATAACTTTTAAATTAGTTAGCGAATGTTAACGAAATTTGGCAGATTATCCGTAAACATTACACTGCTTCCATACGCAAAATATCTAATTGTTTTTATGAAATCGTAAGGTTTATAAAG
>NW_013851916.1:0-360 GCF_000517525.1 Limulus polyphemus
TTGTTTTAAATGAGTTATGGAACGTTTTGAGTCTTGTACCAGTACTTGGTTCCATTTGGACGGATCTTCTCGAAATTTTTTCAACAACGTTCGTTGCATACTTGCGTATTTACATGCAAAATTCTAGCTTTCTATTATCATTTTTGCGACTTTTGTGGTCGTTTTATGTTACTCTTTTATTGGCTTTTCTGAAAGCGTATGTGTACTGCAGTGAAGCTTTTGGTTACTGATTGTTTTTCGATTTCTTGTTACCAGAGGATCCTAAATTGATGATTCTTCACCAAATTTGGTATGTAGGTACACTTTAACGTTGCGTAGTAATATGCAGAGTTTTACCTTTTTACTGTTTGTTTTAAATGA
>NW_013851917.1:0-362 GCF_000517525.1 Limulus polyphemus
GGTTTTACTCAGAGCCAAAGCTTTGAGCTACTTATACTGAACACCATGAAAAGTATTGTTGAGCATTTCAGTCATGCTAAGAGCCACTAAATAATAATATAACTTAAATCTACATTTTGATTCTTTAAGTTACATCACATTTTGAAATGTGAATGATAGTGTGATTAATTCCTAATGATTTATTGTAGAATATCCTGCTTGCAAAATAAAATTTGGCATCAATATTATTCATGCCTGTTCTCTCATCATTTCAAAAGTGAATGTTGAACTTTGCCTGCATGTGCAGCTTTTCAAACTGGAGACAGACAAATGTTTGGACAGGCACCACGGTTCGCAATATATATATATATATATATATATAT
>NW_013851918.1:0-289 GCF_000517525.1 Limulus polyphemus
TTGTGTCTTCTTATTGACACGATTTAACAATACTGTGTACTATAAAACTTTGTACTGTCAATAAGTAGACGTTAAATCTTGTGTCTTCTTATTGAAAGTACACAGTATCGTTAAATCTTGTGTCTTCTTATTGACTACACAGTATCGTTAAATCTTGTGTCTTCTTATTGACAGTACACAGTATCGTTAAATCTTGTGTCTTTTTATAGATAGTACACAGTATCGTTAAATCTTGTGTATTCTTATATAAAGTACACCTTCTGTCTTCTTATTGACAGTACACAGTATT
>NW_013851919.1:0-363 GCF_000517525.1 Limulus polyphemus
GTATGTTCATATATTTTAATGTTGCCTTCACGGCCGGTTTCCAGTTTATGTTTACGTATATTCACATATTTTAATGTTGCCCTCACAGCAAGTTTCCAGTTTATGTCTACGTATGTTCATATATTTTAATGTTGCCTTCACGGCCGGTTTCCAGTTTATGTTTACGTATATTCACATATTTTAATGTTGCCTTCACGGCATGTTTCCAGTTTATGTCTACGTATATTCACATATTTTAATGTTGCCTTCACGGCAACTTTCCAGTTTATGTTTACGTATATTCACATATTTAAATGTTGCCCTCACAGCAAGTTTCCAGTTTAAGTTTACATATATTCACACATTTTAATGTTGCACTCACAG
>NW_013851920.1:0-722 GCF_000517525.1 Limulus polyphemus
GAAACTAACTACGTTACTTCAAAATTTGAGTTTCTAACTTTGCTTGGATACATGTCGGTTAGATAATGAACACAAAACTAGATGATTGATAAACATATGAACACGAGTAACCTGGAAAATCTTTAACTCTTTTATATACCAAAATATGGCAGTAGAAGTATTTTCTTGTTTCTGTTACATTTTTTGAAACGCTTGTCTACACCTATCAATGAGCATAAGAGTTTTGCAAAACTGTGGTAAGTACCACTACTATATGTGTTCCAGATAAGTTTTCTTAATAATACTTGTTTTCTTGTTTCTTCCCCAATATTTCGGCTGCTTATGTTAACAACTGTAGTGTTACTTTATTGTTCAGTAGCCATCTTAACATCTTAGGATACACACTTAAAGGTGTGACTCAGAGCTAAAAAAGTTTTTTTGTTCGTTTATATTATTTTACTAAACGCTGATATAAACTGAAAATACCATATAATCTTGTTTCCTATGTCGGTATTCATATTTTTAACACAGGAAGAAACAATTTCCAGCGAACTAACTACTGTGTACGAAACGTCAAGACAATCATGTAGTAAAGAACCTGGTGGACCAGTTTCGAAAGATTTGGACAATACAACAATAAATAACGAAACATTATGTGAATCATTGGAAGAAGATGCAGCCAATGTGAACGTTGATGACGATCAAACGTACAGTAATGGTCCAGTTGAACTTCATGTGTCACC
>NW_013851921.1:0-541 GCF_000517525.1 Limulus polyphemus
GGGTATGTGGATGTAAGATGTTATAAGGGGATGTGGGTTTAAAATATTGTAAGGGTATGTGGGTGTAAGATGTTATAAGGGATGTCGGTGTGAAGCATTGTAGGGGTATGTGGGTGTAAGACGTTATAAGGGGATGTCGGTGTGAAGCATTGTAAGGGTATGTGGATGTAAGATGTTATAAGGGGATGTGGGTTTAAAATATTGTAAGGGTATGTGGGTGTAAGATGTTATAAGGGGATGTCGGTGTGAAGCATTGTTAGGGTATGTGGGTGTAAGATGTTATAGGGGGATGTCGGTGTGAAGCATTGTAAGGGGATGTGGATGTAAGATGTTATATAGGGATGTCGGTGTGAAGCATTGTAATGGTATGTGGATGTAAGATGTTATAAGGGGATGTGGGTTTAAAATATTGTAAGGGGATGTGGGTGTAAGATGTTATAAGGGGATGTCGGTGTGAAGCATTGTAAGGGTATGTGGGTGTAAGATGTTATAAGGGGTGTGGGTTTAAAATATTGTAAGGGTATGTGGGTGTAAGGTGTTA
>NW_013851922.1:0-802 GCF_000517525.1 Limulus polyphemus
ATAGAATTACAACTTTATGTTGTCGTACACCACTCTGTTTAATATAGAATTACAACTTTATGTTGTCGTACACCACTCTGTTTAATATAGAATTATGGCTTTATGTTATTGTACACCATTCTGTTTAATATAGAATTACAACTTTATGTTGTCGTACACCACTCTGTTTAATATAGAATTATGGCTTTATGTTATTGTACACCATTCTGTTTAATATAGAATTACGGCTTTATGTTATCTTACACCACTCTGTTTAATATAGAATTAAAACTTTATGTTGTCGTACACCACTGTGTTTAATATAGAATTACAACTTCATGTTATCGTACACCACTCTGTTTAATATAGAATTACGGCTTTATATTGTCGTACACCACTTTGTAATTCTATATTAAACAGAGTGGTGTACAATAACATGAAGTTGTAATTCTATATTAAACAGAGTGGTGTACGATAACATAAAGTTGTAATTCTATATTAAACAGATGTTATCGTACACCACTCTGTTTAATATAGAATTACAACTTTATGTTGTCGTACACCACTCTGTTTAATATAGAATTACAACTTTATGTTATCGTACACCACTCTGTGTTTTATGTTTATTGTACACCATAGAATTACAACTTTGGTGTACGACAACATAAAAGCCGTAATTCTATATTAAACACAGATGTTATCGTACACCACTCTGTTTAATATAGAATTACAACTTTATGTTGTCGTACACCACTCTGTTTAATATAGAATTACAACTTTATGTTATCGTACACCACTCTGTGTTTTATGTTTATTGTACACC
>NW_013851923.1:0-462 GCF_000517525.1 Limulus polyphemus
AAGGAAAAAATAAATATATTATACAAACACATCTAAATAAAGAATGTTTCGTTTTCATTGAGTATTGCCATTTTGACAAAGAAAAATAATAACAAAAATACAAAACTTTTATTGACATTCGTGATCTTTCACTTTAAAAATTTCCAGATAGCAACTTGATTGTCATCATAGTCTTTAGCTTTTTTTTGTTTCACTCTGTTATCATCAGCACTATGATTTTTCCTAAGCCATGTTTTTACTGAATCTACATGAATCTAATGGGAGACCAATGAGATTAATTGTCATCAAGTTTGATACATTCTCAACTGTCAGAAGGTTTCTTTTATCTGAATATATTATATTCATTCTTGAAAAGCCTTTTTCTGCATCTGCAGAACTGACAGCAATAGCACTAACAATCTGTCTAGCCTTTTGTACACTTTGTGGGAATCACAGGATTGTTGAAATTTTGTAGGACACTTT
>NW_013851924.1:0-363 GCF_000517525.1 Limulus polyphemus
CGAAAGAAGGGACCTTTTTGTAATGGATGGGGGTTGGCCTGTTTGCGAAGGCTCTTAACTCAGCTGTAAGGGAAGTTTAAACTAGGACTAGACAGTGGTGAGGTCCAGGAAAAACAAAATGCAAAATGAATGAGACGCAGAGAAAATTTAGCATCAGAAATGAGTACAGAAGTAGTTATAAGGATAGGCTTAATTGTTACTATTCTGATGCTAAAAGTATAAAAAATAAAACATTTGACCTTAGAACTCTGGTAGGAATGGAGGATTTTGATATAATGGGAATAACTGCAACATGATTAAACATAGATGATTTTTATGACAGAAATGTTTTTGAAATACAGGGTTACAAGCTCTTTAATATGG
>NW_013851925.1:0-363 GCF_000517525.1 Limulus polyphemus
GTGCACAGTATTGATAAATCCTTTATCTTCTTATTGACAGGATACAATTTTGTTATATTTTGAGTCTTCTTATTTACAGTACACAGTATTGATAAATCCTGTAGCTTCTTATTGACAGTACAAAGTATTGATAAATCCTGTATCTTCTTATTGACAGGACACAGTATTGTTAAATCTTGTGTCTTCTTATTGACAGGGCACATTATTGATAAATCCTGTATCTTCTTATTGACTGGACACAGTATTGTTAAATTATGTTTCTTCTTATTGACAGTACACAGTATTCATAAATCCTGTATCTTCTTATTGACAGGACACAGTATTGTTAAATCTTTTGTCTTCTTATTGACAGTACACATTATT
>NW_013851926.1:0-362 GCF_000517525.1 Limulus polyphemus
AGTAATAGGAGTGATCCAGTGCGAAGGAAGCCACAGGAATTCGATGGGAAGGCACCGTGGGAAGCATATAGAGCACAGTTTGAGTTACTAGCAGAGATGAACGGATGGACAGAGGAGCAGAAAGCTGTATATGTGGCAACGAGCTTGAAGGGACAACCACTGGAAATAGTTGGACAGTTGACAGCAGCCGACAGACACAACTATAGAGCACTGGTAGAGGCTCTAGAACTCAGGTACGGAACCCAAAACCAATCAGAAGTCTACAGGGCCAGGTTCAGGACGAAAGTCCATGCTAAAGGGGAGAGCCTGCAAGAGCTGGCACAGGACTTGGAGAGCATGACACACAAGGCCTACCCAACTGT
>NW_013851927.1:0-363 GCF_000517525.1 Limulus polyphemus
CATACAGTTTGTTTAATATATAAATATGTTGTCAGCGTTAATGTATAGTGGACATACAGTTTGTTTAATATATAAATATGTTGTCAGAGTTAATGTATAGTGGACATACAGTTTCTTTAATATATAAATATGTTGTCAGAGTTAATGTATAGTGGACATACAGTTTGTTTAATATATAAATATGTTGTCAGCGTTAATGTATAGTGGACATACAGTTTGTTTAATATATAAATATGTTTTCAGAGTTAATGTATAGTGGACATACAGTTTCTTTAATATATAAATATGTTGTCAGAGTTAATATGTAGTAAACATACAGTTTGTTTAATATATAAATATGTCTCAGAGTTAATGTATAGTGGA
>NW_013851928.1:0-363 GCF_000517525.1 Limulus polyphemus
TAGGAAGATTTTCTCGCTTACTAGATTTAGATTCATGGTTTGGATTTCTACTAGATGTGCAAAATATTGTTTCTGGAGATTTCAAAGACAGAAAATTGCAAGAAAAATGTTCTGATTTAGCAAAGAGCTATCCAGGTGATATTAATGGACCAGAATTGTACAGAGAAATTAAAGACTGTAGAATGTTGATAAGTAAAAGAACTCAGACCGATTTTCCCGAACCAATGGTTGTAATTGATTTGCTAACATTTATATTTTCATATGGGAAGATGTTTTCCCGAATTTAAGAATTGCATTGCAGATTTTGTTAACAATTGGGGTTTCTATTGCTAGTTGTGAAAGGTTCTTTAGCAAGCTGAAATT
>NW_013851929.1:0-363 GCF_000517525.1 Limulus polyphemus
GTAGACCGGATTATAATGCTAACCTGTCTGTGCTGGTAAGTACAGTGGATTATAGACCGGATAATAATGTTAACTTGTCTGTGCTGGTAAGTACAGTGGATTGTAGACCGGATTATAATGCTAACCTGTCTGTGCTGGTAAGTACAGTGGATTATAGACCGGATTATAATGTTACTTGTCTGTGCTGGTAAGTAAAGTGGATTATAGACCGGATTATAATGTTAACTTGTCTGTGCTGGTAAGTACAGTGGATTATAGACCGGATTATGATGTTAACTTGTCTGTGCTGGTAAGTACAGTGGATTATAGACCAGATTATAATGTTAACTTGTCTGTGCTGGTAAGTACAGTGGATTGTAGACC
>NW_013851930.1:0-416 GCF_000517525.1 Limulus polyphemus
AAAAAAGACCCAATAGCTAGTATCGTTCTATCACCCACTGTTGACTTTAGTCTGTAGCCAGTTTGGTAATTAACTCATATATTTAAAACATATCGACATGTGTTTGTTTAAGACCGACTGGATTAAATAGGACCTAATAGCTAGTATCGTTCCATGACCCACTGTTGACATTAGTCTGTAGCCAGTGTGGTAATAAACTCATATATTTACAACTTATCTACATGTGTTTGTTTAAGACCCACTGGATTAAATAGGACCCAATAACTAGTATCGTTCTATGACCCACTGTTGACTTTAGTCTGCAGCCAGTTTGTTAATTAACTCATATATTTACAACATATCTACATGTGTTTGTTTAAGACCGACTGGATTAAATAGGACGCAATAGCTAGTATCGTTAACAGTGGGTCATAGGG
>NW_013851931.1:0-363 GCF_000517525.1 Limulus polyphemus
CAATTTGTCTTTTTGTTTATTTTGCTGTTCGAGCTGCCACTGATTCAGGTTTTCTTGCCACTGCTGTAATTTCTCTTTTTGTTTTTTTTCTCGCTCTTCTTGTTTCTTTTCTTTTTTCTCCAACAACTGCTCTAATCTTTCTTGTTTATTTTGTTGTTCCAGCTGCCACTGTTGCAGCTTTTCTTGCAACTGATGTTGTCTCTCTTTTTGTTTCTTTTCTTTTACCTCCAACAACTATTGTAATCTTTCTTGTTTATTTTGTTGTTCCAGCTGCCACTCTTGCAGGTCTTCTTGCAACTGCTGTTGTCTCTCTTCTTGTTTCTTTTCTTTTTCCTCTAACAACTGTTGTAATTTTTCTTCTTG
>NW_013851932.1:0-361 GCF_000517525.1 Limulus polyphemus
CCCCTCCTTAATATTGTTCGTCCCGAACAATAACCACATACAATAAACCAATAACAATTAACAATAACTCAATTAACTGTACAGAATTACAAACACAAAATTACAATTCAACAAAGGACGTATCTTCTTCCGTACTGGTCTCCGTCTCGTTGGCTTCTGCTTCACGTGGGGTTCATCTACTTCATCAAGAAATGTCCTATCATCGGTAACAGTCACATCAGTGGTAGTAACTTCACCAAGAGCTTCACCATTTCCCTTCTCAAAACTGAGTAGAGTTTCTTCTTCGATGGTGGCTTCTTCAGGTCGGCACATCTTCAGCAGCGTCATTTGTTCTGTTTTCTACTTCGTCCCAAGTGAAATG
>NW_013851933.1:0-363 GCF_000517525.1 Limulus polyphemus
TACACGATCAGTACAAATATTGTTATATGTTTAAACAAACATTGTTGGTACATACACGATCAGTACAAATATTATGTGCTTAAACAAACATTGTTGGAACACAATCAGTACAAATATCGTTATATGTTTTAACAAACATTGTTGGTACACAATCAGTACAAATATTGTTATGTGTTTAAACAAACATTGTTAGAACACAATCAGTACAAATATTGTTATATGTTTAAACAAACATTGTTGGTACATACACGATCAGTACAAATATTGTTATATGTTTAAACAAACATTGTTGGTACACAATCAGTACAAATATTGTTATATGTTTAAACAAACATTGTTGGTACACAATTAGTACAAATATTG
>NW_013851934.1:0-363 GCF_000517525.1 Limulus polyphemus
TAGTCGATTTTATTTTGTGTTAATGCTGGTTAAAAAATATATTCCATAAATATGTTGGGTTACTGTCGTCTATTTAAACTTTTAGCAATGGGTTGTTTGTAGTCGATTTTATTTTGTGTTAATGCTGGTTAAAAAATATATTCCATAAGTATGTTGGTTTACTGTCCTGTATTTAAACTTTTAGCAATGGGTTGTTTGTAGTCGATTTAATTTTGGTATTAATGCTGGTTAAAAAATATATTCTATAAAAATGTTGGGTTACTGTCCCCTATTTAAAGTTTAAGTAATGAGTTGTTTGTTGTCGATTTTATTTTGTGTTAATGCTGGTTAAAAATACATTTTATAAAAATGTTGGTTTAATGT
>NW_013851935.1:0-567 GCF_000517525.1 Limulus polyphemus
TACATTGACATTTACATATATATATATATACACACACCTGGCCTTGTGTAGTATGATCCACAATACATTGACATTTACATATATACACACACCTGGCCTTGTGTAGTATGATCCACAATACACTGACATGTACATATATACACACCTGGCCTTGTTTAGTATGATCCACAATACATTGACATGTACATATATATACACACACCTGGCCTTGTTTAGTATGATCCACAATACATTGACATTTACATATATATATACACACCTGGTCTTGTGTAGTATGATCCACAATACATTGACTTGTACATATATACAACACACACACACACACCTGGCCTTGTTTAGTATGATCCACAATACACTGACATGTACATATATACAACACACACCTGGCCTTGTTTAGTTTGATACACAATACACTGACATGTACGTATATACACACACCTGGCCTTGTGTAGTATGATCCACAATACATTGACATGTACATATATACACAGGATCATACTAAACAAGGCCACCACAATACACTGACATGTACATATATACCAACACACACCTGGCCTTGTTTAGTTT
>NW_013851936.1:0-523 GCF_000517525.1 Limulus polyphemus
TTTTGATTATACTGAGCCGGTACTAGGATACTGTGATTATATTGAGCCGATACTAGGATATTTTGATTATATTGAGCCGGTACTAGGATATTTTGATTATATTGAGCCGGTACTAGGATACTGTGATTATATTGAACCGGTACTAGGATGTTTTGATTATATTGAGCCAGTACTAGGATGTTTTGATTATATTGAGCCAGTACTAGGATACTGTGATTATATTGAGCCAGTACTAGGATATTTTGATTATATTGAGCCGGTACTAGGATACTGTGATTATATTGAGCCGGTACTAGATACTGTGATTATATTGAGCCGGTACTAGGATACTGGGATTATATTGAGCCGCTACTAGGATATTTTGTATAATCAAAATATCCTAGTACGGCTCAATATAATCCCTAGTATCGGCTCAATATAATCACAGTATCCTAGTACCGGCTCAAATATAATCAAAATATCCTAGTACCGGCTCAATATAATCAAAATATTATCCTAGTACCGGCTCTTTTTGATTATATTG
>NW_013851937.1:0-361 GCF_000517525.1 Limulus polyphemus
ATTATGTTACTTCTTTATTGTCTTTCTGAAATAGTATGTGTAGTGCAGTGAAACTCTTTGATACTACTTTTTTCTCGATTTATTGCTACCACAGGGTACTGTATAGATGGATACTAACCTATATTATATATAGGTTCACTAGTTTGTTCCGAAATTACATGCAAAGTTTCACTATGCTACTCTACATTTTGAGGGAGTTGTGGCAGGTTTTGCGTTTCGTACCAGTATTTCATTAAATTTAACGGATCTTCTCCAAATTCTTTATTAAGGTTCGTTTCGTTCTTGCGTACTGACAATCCAAATACTAACTTTCTAATGTTAATTTAGCGATTTGTATGGTCGTTTATATTACTACTTTTTT
>NW_013851938.1:0-362 GCF_000517525.1 Limulus polyphemus
ACTGTACTATACAGCCAGGTAAACTTTTTTAACCCACAGATAAAAACAACAACTGTACTATACAGCCAGCTAAAGTTTTCTAACCCACATATAAAAACAACAACTGTACTATACAGCCAGGTAAACTTTTTAACCCACAGATAAAAACAACAACTGTATTATACAACCAGCTAAACTTTTTAACCCACAGATAAAAACAGCAACTATACTATACAGCCAGGTAAGCTTTTCTAACCCACAGCTAAAAACAACAACTGTACTATACAACCAGCTAAACTTATCTAACCCACAAATAAAAACAACAAGTGTACTATACAACCAGCTAAACTTTTCAATCATACAAATAAAAACAACAACTGTAC
>NW_013851939.1:0-594 GCF_000517525.1 Limulus polyphemus
ATAGTTCTATTTAGTTTTATTTAATATCTTATAATTCTGTTTAGTTTTATTTAATATCTTATAGTTCTATTTAGTTTTATTTAATATGTTATAGTTCTATTTAGTTTTATTTAATATGTTATAGTTCTATTTAGTTTTATTTAATATGTTATAGTTCTGTTTAGTTCTATTTAATATCTTATAGTTCTATTTAGTTCTATTTAATATCTTATAGTGCTATTTAGTTCTATTTAATATCTTATAGTGCTATTTAGTTTTATTTAATATCTTATAGTGCTATTTAGTTCTATTTAATATCTTATAGTTATATTTAATATTTTTTTGCAAGGGTGGAGGTTGGGAGTTTAATTAGTAGAAATGTTAGGTGGTTTCCTTTCTACTTCAAGAAATTTAAGGGTAAATACCTTCCCACAACTGGCTATAGACAGTAAAAGCTGAGACGTAGTGGGTGTAAGAACTCAGTTTCATACCCTTATTTGATTTTCCATGACAGCATTTAGATTTTGTTTGATAGATGAGATATCCCCATTGCATTTGGGTGCTATTATCACAGACATTATCAGCTATGATAATAAGTTGACAACCTGGACTGAT
>NW_013851940.1:0-363 GCF_000517525.1 Limulus polyphemus
AACGATAAAGTGTACCTACATACCAAATTTGGTGAAGAATCATCAATTTAGGACCCTCTGGTAACAAGAAATCGAAAAACAATCAGTAACCAAATGCTTCACTGCAGTACACATACGCTTTCAGAAAAGCCAATAAAAGAGTAAAATAAAACGACCAAAAAAGTCGCAAAATTATTATAGAAGGCTAGAATTTTGCATGTAAATACGCAAGTATGCAACGAACGTTACAGAGAAAATTTCGAGAAGATCCGTCCAAATGGAACGAAGTACTGGTACAAAACGCAAAACGTTCCATAACTCCTTTAAAACAAACAGTAGGAAGGTAAAACTCTGCATATTACTACGCAACGTTAAAGTGTACCT
>NW_013851941.1:0-363 GCF_000517525.1 Limulus polyphemus
TTCGCTCAATTTCGAACAAGTGGAAGGATATGGGTCTGGAGAATGCTTCACCAAGAGTTTTGGCTCGAACAGATTGCAGCCAACTGTGAAGCATGGTGGTTTCAGCGTGATGGTTTGGGTTGGTGGGAGATCAAGCTTAGTGGAGTGCGTTGGCAACATAAATTTTGCGAAATACGTAGAAATATTGGAGGAAGGACTCTTGCCACTTTATTCCTCGGGTTTCGTGGACAAGAACACAATGTTGTTCCAGGAAGATGGAGCACCGTGTCACACTGCTAGAAACACCCAAAAGTGGCAGGAAGAAAATGGTATCCAGAAGTTGCCCTGGCCAAGCCAATCTCCTGACATGAACCCCATCGAAAA
>NW_013851942.1:0-363 GCF_000517525.1 Limulus polyphemus
ATATCAATTAATAGTAGTTTTCTGGCTGTGTCTAATATTCACATACTATAATACTAGTTAATAGCAGTTTTGTAGTTGTGTCTAATATTAACACACTATGATATTAGTAATAGCAGTTTTGTAGTTGTGTTTAATATTCACATACTATAATACTAGTTAATGGCAGTTTTGTAGTTGTGTTTAATATTCACATATTATAATACTAATTAATGGCAGTTTTGTAGTTGTGTTTAATATTCACATATTATAATACTAGTTAATGGCAGTTTTGTAGTTGTGTTTAATATTCACATACTATAATACTAGTTAATGGCAGTTTTGTAGTTGTGTTTAATATTCACATATTATAATACTAATTAATGG
>NW_013851943.1:0-487 GCF_000517525.1 Limulus polyphemus
ATCCAATAATAACTTTTATTATATAACAAAAATACAGAGTAGTGTTTTCTAAAAGTAAATGTATGCTTAAATATTCCATGTTATTATTTCAATGGTCATTTTCTTAAAGTTCATATATCCAGCCGATCCTGATTATGTTAAAATTAATAAATTTGTTATGACTATAAAGAGGCTTCATAAAGTATGATTCAGTAAAAGAAATTGTATCATAAAAAACAGTCAACTGGACGTAACTTGTTTAAATCATGTTAAATATGTTTTTGTAAGCTGTCCACAAAACTGGCATTTTGTTTTAAAACAGGAATGTCATTATTAAACCTTTGTTGTTGTATTTGTAAGAAAATAAAATGAGCCACAGTTATGTAGCCACAAATTTCTTAAAAAAATAAAATGAGGCACAGTTATGTAGCCACAAATTTCTTAATTTTACCTAATACCTTAAATGTGATGATAAAAGGAACATTTTGAAAATACATATTGTAAATAG
>NW_013851944.1:0-768 GCF_000517525.1 Limulus polyphemus
GTTCAATTACACACTCTCTGACTGCAGTTCAATTACTCATTACCTCCTCCCGTCACGTTGTAACCGTCTTATATATATATATACCAGACTAACCCCAATCTAGTAGTCTCCCGATAATTCACGAAAGTTCGAGAAGGACGTGGCGTGAAACTACTCACGTGACCTCGCTGACGCAACACTGCCCCTCCTTGGTATTGTTCGTCCTGAACAATAGCCACTTACATTAAACCAATAACAATTAACAATAACTTAATTAAATGTACAGAATTACAAACACAAAATTACAATTCAACAAAGTCTCTTAATTTTACCGGACGTATCTTCTTCCGTACTGGTCTCCGTCTCGTTGGCTTCTGCTTCACGTGGGGTTCATCTGCTTCGTCTCAGTTTTAAGAAGGGAAACGGTGAAGCTCTTGGTGATGTTACTAACACTGATGTGACTGTTACCGATGGTAGGACATTTCCTGATGAGATTCTTCTAAGACAGTGGCTTTTTCAGGTGACACATCTTCAACAGCTTCATTTGCTCCGTTGTTCACTTCATCCCAACTGAAATGTCCTGGACTGTGATAACGCTAAAGCCTGTTGGCATGCACCACTTTTGGCTTACCTCGCCGACCACATTTTATCCGGAAAGTCACGTCTGAGAGACGATCCACTATGTCATATGGGCCTTCCCATGGAGAAGACAACTTAGGAGACTTTCCTTTGGTCTTCCTGGGATTATACACCCATACCTTGTCTCCAGGTTCAAAGCTGACTTCAGTC
>NW_013851945.1:0-363 GCF_000517525.1 Limulus polyphemus
CGTGGCACATTGTCAAATGCTTTCTGAAAATCCAGATACACCAAATCTACACCCTTACCCTCATCTACATAAGCAGTAACCTTTTCAGAGAATGTCCAACGATTTGTAAGGCAAGATTTTCCCTTAGTGAAACAATGTTGAGTGTCCAATAAAATTTTAAGCTTTGTTAAATGACTTTGCAAAGCATCTTTTAACAGACTTTCCAAAACTTTTCACACAACTAATGTAAGACTAATGGGCCTATAATTACTGGGACAATTTTCATCACCTGCCTTGAAAAGAGGAGTTACATTAGCTAACTTCCAATCCTCTGGTACCTGCCCACTATTCAAGGAATGACAAAAAATAGTAGCAAATGGCTCA
>NW_013851946.1:0-529 GCF_000517525.1 Limulus polyphemus
ATCTATAATAAAAGACCTACCAGTAACTATCCATCTATCGTTAAAGACATACTAGTCACTATCTATCTATATTAAAACACCTATCAGCCACTATCCATCTGTAATAAATGATCTACACGCCATTCTCTATCTATAGTAAAAGAGTTATCTGCCACTATACATCTATAATAAAACACCTACAAGCCACTATCCATCTATAATAAAAGACCTACCAGTAACTATCCATCTATTATTAAAGAAATACCAGTCACTATCTATCTATAATAAAAGACCTACCAGCCACTATCCATCTATAATAAAAGACCTACAAGTCACTATCCATCCATAATAAAAGACCTAACAGCCACCGTCCATCTATAATAAAACACCTACCAGTCACTATCCATCTATAATAAAAGACCTAATTGTGGCTGGTTATTATAGATGGCCAGCAACAATCCATCTATAATAAAAGATCTACCAGCCACTGTCCTACTATAAAAAAACCTACCAGTAACTATCCATCTATAATAAAAGACCTACCAGCCAC
>NW_013851947.1:0-359 GCF_000517525.1 Limulus polyphemus
TTATTAGAACTCCTTACTACGTGTACATGTTTTTCTGTGTTGTTAACCTGTAAGTTATTAGAACTCCTTACAACGTGTACATGTTTTTCTGTGTTGTTAACCTGTAAGTTATTAGAACATATTACAACGTGTACATGTTTTTCTGTGTTGTTAACCTGTAAGTTATTAGAACTCCTTACTACGTGTACATGTTTTTCTGTGTTGTTAACCTGTAAGTTATTAGAACATATTACAATGTGTACATGTTTTTCTGTGTTGTTAACCTGTAAGTTATTAGAACAACTTACAACGTGTACATGTTTTTCTGTGTTGCTAACCTGTAAGTTATTAGAACTCCTTACTACGTGTACAAGTTTTTC
>NW_013851948.1:0-362 GCF_000517525.1 Limulus polyphemus
GCAGCTATAGTTGCAAAGTCCTTCACAAACTTCTGATAATAGGTACAGAGTACCAAGAAACTTTTTAACTCTCCCACATTGTCTGGTGTTGGCCAATCACGCATTGCTTTTACCTTGTCAGGATCAGTTTGCACACTATGCTCACTTACAATGTGACCCAAGTAAAGCACCTCTTTCTGGAACAAGTGGCATTTCTTGGGATGGAGTTTCGGGTTAACTGCTTTCAAACGTTTGAAGACTTCCTCTAGCTGGGAAATTTCCTCATCAATCGTTGTTGCAGGTTTTCTTGCCACTGCTGTTGTCTCTCTTCTTGTTTCTTTTCTCGTTCTTCTTGGTTCTTTTCTTTTCCTCCAATAACTGCT
>NW_013851949.1:0-598 GCF_000517525.1 Limulus polyphemus
GGATCAAACAATGGATTTAGAAAGATTTGTTACATACTTTACTCATGTATGTAGTCATAATCAGCAACAAATGTATCTTGGTCCAAATGGGTGTAGGAGGATTTCACCAGAGCTTTGTTGGCTGTGATTGAACAACATATTTGGGCTGACTATGAGGGTAAAATAATCTCATTGATGCTTTGTTGGTCCTCATTAATCAACATATTTATACTAACTATGAGTGTATTAGTGAATTGTCTGTTTATGTTTATGATTGTTCTACAAGTTTGGTTCATGAATATTGAGTCACTTTTGGTTCTCTCAGTGTTATTTACAATTCAAGTCAATCCCAATATAGTGGAACATTGCCCTTATTCACCTTGTGCTGCTGTTATGAAGGAATTCTCATACACACATGAAAATTAAGTCACATTGGAATACCACACCCTCTTGCATTACAGAAATATGCTCAATATCTGTATTAACAAACACATGAGTGATAAACTAAGTGCCATGGAAATAGGGTCAGTTTATAATTCCTGTTCCTCGGAAATGTAAGACAACGAGAATTTGGGAAAAGACCAGGCTTATTTTTTGAATAGAAACTTTACAGTAAATG
>NW_013851950.1:0-363 GCF_000517525.1 Limulus polyphemus
TGACCTCGGTTGTCGCAACAATATCATTCACTTAGGCCTGGTCTACAATAAACTCGTGTGTTAATAAAATTAAGGCCGACTATTAAAAAAAAGTAATTAAAAAGAACATTACTAGTACTAGTAGTAAGCCTAAACCGATACAGCCACATAGTATGCGTACCACTATACCAGGGGTCACCAAACGTTTTTCACAGCGGGCCAGATAACTGAGAGAATGACGAGCGCTGGCCGCATAACCATTTTGTTCAATACAATACAGTGAATACACAAAAAATAAAGACAACAAACATGTTTATTTACCAAAAAGTTATCATAGAAGGGGACGTTAGCAATAAGATAGTTATATCACACCCAGTGCGCACA
>NW_013851951.1:0-363 GCF_000517525.1 Limulus polyphemus
AATTAGAAGACACAAGATTTAACAATACTGTGTCCTGTCAATAAGAAGATAAAGGATTTATCAATACTGTGTACTGTCAATAAGAAGACACAAGATTTATCAATAATGTGTCCTTTCAATAAGAATATACAAGATTTAACAATACTGAGTCCTTTCAATAAGAAGATACAAGATTTAACGATACTGTGTACTATCATAACAAGTCATAAGATTTAATGATACTGTGTACTATCAATAAAAAGACATATGATTTAACAATACTATGTCCTGTCAATAAGAAGATACAGGATTTATCAATACTGTGTCCTGTCAATAAGAAGATACAGGTATTTATCAATACTGTGTACTGTCAATAAGAAGAAA
>NW_013851952.1:0-361 GCF_000517525.1 Limulus polyphemus
CATTGATACTTTGGCTAGTTGTCCATGAGGCCAAATTAATCCTGAAGGAAACATTGATACCTTGGCTAGTTGTCCAGAGGCCATATTAATCCTGAAGGAAACATTGATACCTTGGCTAGTTGTCCTTGAGGCCATATTAATCCTGAAGGAAACATTGATACCTTGGCTAGTTGTCCATGAGGCCATATTAATCCTGAAGGAAATATTGATACGTTGGCTAGTTGTTTATGAGGCCATATTAATTCTGAAAATTCTGAAGGAATATATTGATACCTTGGGTAGTTATCCATGGGGCTATATTAATTCTGAAGGAAATATTGATACCTTGGCTAATTGTCCATGAGGCCATATTAATTCTGAA
>NW_013851953.1:0-414 GCF_000517525.1 Limulus polyphemus
CCATACTCCATAAGAAATGAAATCGTATCAAGTGCCTGATGACAAACATGAACGTCAGTAGCAGGCTGGTTGCTATGACCATACTCCATAAGAAATGAAATCGTATCAAGTGCCTGATGACAAACATAAACGTCAGTAGCAGGCTGGTTACTATGACCATACTCCATAAGAAATGAAATCGTATCAAGTGCCTGATGACAAACATGAACGTCAGTAGCAGGCTGGTTACTATGACCATACTCCATAAGAAATGAAATCGTATCAAGTGCCTGATGACAACCATGAACATCAGTAGCAGGCTGGTTGCTATGACCATACTCCATAAGAAATGAAATTGTATCAAGTGCCTGATGACAAACAAGAACATCAGTAGCAGGCTGGTTGCTATGACCATACTCCATAAGAAATGAAATC
>NW_013851954.1:0-363 GCF_000517525.1 Limulus polyphemus
GGATTCGAATCCCCGTTTCACAAACATGCTCGCCCTTTCAGTCGAGAGTTCGTTATAATGTGACGGTGAATCCCCAAATTCGTTGGCAAAAGAGTACACCAAGAGTTGGCAATGGGTGGTGATGACTAGCTACCTTCCATCTAGTGTTTCACTGCTAAATTAGGGACGGCTAGCGCTGATAGCTCTCGTGTAGCTTTGCGCGAAATTCAAAATAAACCCAACCAATTTCTATCAGGTTTTATGTTTGTTTGAAGTTAAGCACAAAACTACACAATGAGCTATCTGTGCTCTGCCCTCCACGGGTGTCGAAACCCGGTTTGTAGCACTGTAAATCCAAAGACATACCGCTGTGCTACCGGAGGG
>NW_013851955.1:0-363 GCF_000517525.1 Limulus polyphemus
ACATTTGGAATGTTCTTTTCAGTCTTGGGCCCTTACTTTAGGAAAGACATTGAATCGTTGGAAAGAGTTACTAGAATAGTGCCTGGGATGGAGGGGTTGTCATATGAGGAGAGGTTGAAATCTCTCAAATTGTTTTCTCTTGAAAAAAGAAGAGTTAAAGGGGATCTGATTGAGGAGTTTAAAATTGTAAATGGAATTGATGGTGTTGATGCATCATCCTTTTTTATACTTAACAGTGAGAATAATAGGACTAGGGAATACAAGTATTAGATTTGGGAGGGAAGGAATGTAAAGCTAAGACAGTTTAATTTTTCTAACAGGGTGGTTGGCCTTTGGAATGGGTTCCCTTCAGATGTTGTGGAC
>NW_013851956.1:0-360 GCF_000517525.1 Limulus polyphemus
ACAAAAAAAAGAAAAAGAATGGAAACGAGAAGCGCAAATCAAACTACAGCTTAGCAGATTTGATGGCAGCAATACAAGAACAGCAAAAGAAACAAGAAGAACGAGAAAATAAACAAGAAGAGAGAAAACAGCAGTTGCAAGAAAACCTGCAACAGTGGCAGCTGGAACAGCAAAAATAACAAAAGAGATAACAATAGTTGTTGGAGGAAAAAGAAAGAAGCAAGAGAGATAACAGTAGTTGTTGGAGGGAAAAAGAAAGAAACAAGAAAAGAGATACAGCAGTTGTGGTCCATACATTCAAGATATGTGGGAAAGTCAGACAAAATCTCGCAAGTTAAGAAAAGAAGGTAGTCAGAAGTA
>NW_013851957.1:0-363 GCF_000517525.1 Limulus polyphemus
CTGTAAGCTTACATTTGCTATTCGGTTCTTATATCTAAACCACTTGAACGTATTACACAATTTCTGTAAGCGTACATTTGCTATTCGGTTCTTATATCTAAACCACTTGAACGTATTACACAATTTCTGTAAGCGTACATTTGCTATTCGGTTCTTATATCTAAACCACTTGAGCGTATTACACAATTTCTGTAAGCTTACATTTGCTATTCGGTTTTTATATCTAAACCACTTGAACGTATTACACAATTTCTGTAAGTTTACATTTGCTATTCGGTTCTTATATCTAAACCACTTGAACGTATTACACAATTTCTGTAAGCTTACATTTGCTATTCGGTTCTTATATCTAAACCACTTGAA
>NW_013851958.1:0-363 GCF_000517525.1 Limulus polyphemus
TGTCATAGTACACACTATGTATTCTTATGTATTGTTAGTGTCATAGTACACACTATGTATTGTTAGTGTCATAATACACATTATGTATTCTTATGTATTGTTAGTGTCATAATACACATTATGTATTCTTATGTATTGTTAGTGTCATATTACACACTATGTATTCTTATGTATTGTTAGTGTCATAGTATACAATGCATTCTTATGTATTGTTAGTGTCATAGTACACACTATGTATTCTTATGTATTGTTAGTGTCATAGTATACAATGTATTCTTATGTATTGTTAGTGTCATAGTATACAATGTATTCTTATGTATTGTTAGTGTCATAGTATACAATGCATTCTTATTGTATTGTTAG
>NW_013851959.1:0-667 GCF_000517525.1 Limulus polyphemus
AGGGTAGAGCGTGAGTGAAAGATGTTCCTAGGTTTGTTGCTCTACGTCTTTCGTGGCTTAAGACACTAAAAACCCTAATAAATTACGTTGTAGTGAATATGAATTATTTCCTAATGTATAGCGTGACTGAATTATGTTCTTAGGTTTTGTTGTTCTACGTCTCTCGTGGCTTATGACACTAAAACCCTAAGAAATTACGTTGTAGTGAATATGAATTATTTCATAGTGTACAGCGTGACGGAAAGATGTTCCTCGGTTTTGATGTTCTACGTCTCCCGTGGCTTAAGACATTAAAAACCCTAATGAATTACGTTGTAGTGAATATGAATTATTTCATAGTGAACAGCGCGACTGTAAGATGTTCCTAGGTTTGTTGCTCTACGTCTCTCTTGAATAAAACTAATAAATTACTTTGTAGTCAATATGAATTATTTCTTAGTGTAGAGCCTGACTGAAAGATGTTCCTAAGTTTGTTGCTCTAAGTCTCCCGTGTCTTAAGACACTAAAACCCTAATAAATTACGTTGTAGTGAATATGAATTATTTTATAGTTTAGAGCGTGTACACTATGAAATAATTCATATTTACTATAACGTAGTTCATTAGGGTTTTTAGTGTCTTAAGCCACGGGAGACGTAGAGCAAAAACCTAGGAACATCTTTCAGTGG
>NW_013851960.1:0-360 GCF_000517525.1 Limulus polyphemus
GTTATGGTTTTTATGCTCCTACATTTATTTAGAAACAATTAACTTATGTAGTTATGGTTTTTATCTCCTGCATTTATTTAAATACAATTAACTTATGTAGTTATGGTTTTTATCTCCTGCATTTATTTAAATACAATTAACTTATGTAGTTATGGTTTTTATCTCCAGCATTTATTTAGAAACAATTAACTTATTGTTGCTTCAGCGAGGTCACGTGTTTAGTGTCACGCCACCTGTTTCTAGAAATATCCTGTTCCTTCAAGAATACCCTAGCATTTACTAGATATGGGGGTAGTCTGGTATATATAGGATGGTCACAGCGTGACGGAACAACAGTGTAATGAGTAATTGAATGTATGA
>NW_013851961.1:0-651 GCF_000517525.1 Limulus polyphemus
ATGTTGTTATAATACATACTGATTTATAACGTGACTATGTAATCAGTAAACATATATCACACAGACTGGTGTTTCACAACATGTTATAATACATACTGATTTACAACGTAACTGTGTAATCAGTAAATATATATCACACAGACTGGTATTTCACATGTTGTTATAATGACGTTATAAATCAGTATGATAATACATACTGATTTATAACGTGACTATGTAATCAGTAAACATATATCACACAGACTGGTATTTCACAACATGTGTTTATAATACATACTGATTTATAACGTGACTATGTAATCAGTAAACATATATCACACAGACTGGTATTTCACATGTTGCTATAATACATACTGATTTATAACGTGACTATGTAATCAGTAAACATATATCACACAGACTGGTATTTCACAACATGTTATAATACATACTGATTTATAACGTGACTATGTAATCAGTAAATATATATCACACAGACTGGTATTTCACAACATGTTATAATACATACTGATTTATAACGTGACTATGTAATCAGTAAATATATACCACACAGACTGGTATTTCACATGTTGTTATAATACATACTGATTTATAACGTGACTATGTAATCAGTAAACATATATCACACAGACTGGTATTTCACATGTTGTT
>NW_013851962.1:0-917 GCF_000517525.1 Limulus polyphemus
TTGTACCTTCGTGAATTGTCGGGAGATTACTAGATATAGGCTGGTCTGGTATATATAAGATGGTCACAACGTGACGGGAACTGCAGTCAGAGAGTATTATTGAAGTTGAGCACGTTCTTTGTTAAAGCGTTTGTTTTAGCGCGATTGTTGAAATTAAGTGTATCGTAAAGTTATATTCGGAAAGAATAAACCAGTTTTATTAAGTAAGGACTTGTGGCGCGAAAGTTTCGTCGGAACGAATTTACGGGAATCAATTAACAAACAGAGACGTAACAATATTTAACACTATAAGCTAGGCATGTTTCTAAATATGTATTTAATCTAAACAAACGTCGATATTAAAATAAATATATAATAAATTTGTTACATATATGATTGATTAACATTAATTTTGTGGTTTGTTGTGTGAACGTGTAATGCAAAAGCTGACTTTTCATCTTCCTTTCAATGACAGAAGACTTTAAGTTCTTTTACTTGAATTCAAACAGGTAATTTTGTTTGACCAATATAAGCATGATTATAAGAACAAGGAATGGAATAAATACTCTGTTTGTGGTGAGCTTCTGTGTTATCTTTCCCTTTGTTAAATTTAAATTGAAAGTTTGTTCACCTGCTTATAATCCGGTTTAATGTTATTACATTTTAAAACAGCATCTGTTTTGCTTGATATCAAGGAGTAGTAGGATATCTTTAGATATGAACCATCTTTTATTTTATTTGGCTCACTTTGTTATTATGCTTTTTAATTTTGTTGAACATATTGGTTATTAATTTTGTTGTAAATCCTCGGTAAACAGTAACATTTTTGAGCTAGTTCAATTCATCATGAAAGCCATTTTTGTTGGACAAATGTTAACGTACACCAAATTAGAGTTTTGTATGTCTATGTGAACTGAGTTTAATTTTTCATGAAGTCA
>NW_013851963.1:0-1052 GCF_000517525.1 Limulus polyphemus
CGCTCATCATGAACCATCGATAAGATATCAAGGAAGTTCCAGACCAGAAAGAAGACTTTATATTGTTTGTAAAACTTTTGTATATAAACCATTGTTTGCAATAACTATTATTGTAAATTGTATTGTTGGTAGTGTATTAAAACATATTTGTACTAAAAAAGAACACCGTGCGTATCAATCTTGTTGGCAAAGATAAATTGGATAAATATTGGCATATATTTAACTACTGAATCTAAATTACAATTTAACTTAGTTTTAGGCTATTTGAAATTGTAATACGTAACAAACAGTAAAAAACAAAACTTTTCAAATATATATACAATACCTATGCTGAAATATTAAACATCTTGCAGTTTCTGGAAAGCTTTATCCAACTATTTATGAAAAGCTGAATCATCCAAAAATATTATTTTTGTCATCACAGCCAGTAGTTTAAGGAGAGGTTCTAAGCAATATCAGGTGGAGATGAAAAGGATGAATGTGGTTAATTGAAGCATATATGATAATTTTTATGGTATTCTTGCTGAAGATTACAATGTTTATCTCTTAAACACAGGCTCATGTGTCCTTCATATCTTTCACAACATTTTCAAAGCAGTAAAATTAGAAAAATGCAAAAGCAAATAGAGGACACATTGAAAGATGCTGACAAAATTTATTTAGCAGAAACAGTTCCCAGATAGTGAATTAGAGATAAAATGTATGTACTTAAAGTGTTATGGATTAGTTCCACATCTGTACTTTTTGCTCAAAACAAAGGTAAAGAACAAGCTGTATGTTTTGTTATTTGATGAAAGCCACAATGGACACCTTCAGAAGAAACAGTTAGATTTTCTAATATGGTTTTGGGACGTTAACATTGTCAGGTCGAGATACTGAAGCAGCATTTTACCGGGCCATGTTGGAACTGTAAATTTGATAGACGCATTTCATGATTCTCTAGGAAATCTGGGATTTTGCAACCTTGTTTAACTGTTCATAGATGGTCCTAATGTTAATTGAAGCATATATGACAAAGATGATATCTCGCTTGATCTAAATGAATAAATATA
>NW_013851964.1:0-492 GCF_000517525.1 Limulus polyphemus
GCTACAATATGCCTAGAACTTAAGGTTCTCTCGAATTGTCAGATTTTGTTAGAGGAAGAATAGTTGGTCAAGCAGATGGTGGAATAAGCCAGTGGCAAATTTCGTAGAATTTGGGAATCCCGCTATTGACAGTCAATAGAATCATCGTGCAGTTCAGGAAACATGGCAAGGAAACAACTGGGCAGCGTCCGGGTCGTCCTGGTCCATCGGAGAGGACAAAAAGGGCTGTCAAAGGAGCATCGGAATGGATCCCAGATTAACGACTGCAGAAGTGGCCATAGTTGGTGGGATGAGCCCAAAATCTGTTCAACACATTCTCCACAGATTGGGTTATCGTTGCAGAGCAGCTAGACGGTAGCCCTTAGTGGGATGAGCCCGAAATCTGTTCAACGGATTCTTCACAGATTGGGTTATCGTTGCAGAGCAGCTAGATGGAAGCCCTTATTAAGACCTGCTAACATAGTCAGACGAAAGAAGTGGGCAAGTGATATT
>NW_013851965.1:0-473 GCF_000517525.1 Limulus polyphemus
GTGTAAACAAACTGACACTAGTCTCAATACTACCCATTCTGGTTATCTGTGTAGACAAGCTGACACTAGTCTCGGTACAACCCATTCTGGTTATCTGTGTAAACAAGCTGACACTAGTCTCAATACTACCCATTCTGGTTATCTGTGTAGACAAGCTGGCACTAGTCTGAATACTACCCATTCTGGTTATCTGTGTAGACAAGCTGACACTAGTCTCGGTACAACCTACCATGATTATCTGTGTAGACAAGCTGACACTAGTCTCAATACTACCCATTCTGGTTATCTGTATAAACAAGCTGTCACTAGTCTCAATACTACCCATTCTGGTTATCTGTGTAGACAAGCTGACACTAGTCTCGATTACTACCCATTCTGGTTATCTGTGTAAACAAGCTGACACTAGTCTCGATACTACCCATTCTGGTTATCTGTATAAACAAGCTGACACTAGTCTCAATACTACCCATTCT
>NW_013851966.1:0-928 GCF_000517525.1 Limulus polyphemus
TGACAATGTGTATGTAGGTAGTGAGTAATTGAACTGCAGTCAGGAAGTGTTGTTGAAGTTAACGTTCGTTGTTAAAACGTTTGTAAAAGAGCGACTGTTGAAAATAAGTGTATCGGTAAAGTTATATTCAGAAAGAATAAACCGGTTTTATTAAGTAAGGACTTGTGTCGCTAAAATTTCGACGGAACGAAGTTACGGAAAATCAATTAACAAACGGAGACAGTAACAAATTGGTGTCAGAGAGTGGGATAAAAAAAATGGAAACGAGAAGCGGCAAATCAAACTACAGCATAGAAGACTTGATGGCAGCAATACACGAGCACCAAAAGAAACAAGAAGAACGAGAAAAGAAACAAGAAGAGGGTTGTTCGAGCTGCCACTGTTGCAAGTTTTCTTGCAGCTGCTGTTCTCTCTCTTCTTGTTTCTTTTCTTTTTCCTCTAACAACTGCTGTAATCTCTCTTGTTTATTTTGCTGTTCGAGCTGCCATTGTTGTAGGTTTTCTTGCCACTTCTGCAATCTTTCTTCTTGTTTCTTTTCTTTTCCTCCAACAACTGTTGTAATCTCTCAAAATAAACAAGAGAGATTACAGCAGTTGTTAGAGGAAAAAGAAAAGAAACAAGAAGAATGAGAAAAGAAACAAGAAGAACGAGAAAAGAAACAAGAAGAGAGACTACAGCAGTGGCAACTGGAATAAGAAAGGAAACAAGAAGTAAAAATGGAAAACATTAGTAAATTTAAAAGCGAATTAGATACGTTAAAGGACGGTCTATATTCTTTTACACAAGGAGGATACATTGACCATCGACTTAATCAGCCCCAGACAATGACAAGCCCCTTCCAGAGCCCGCAGCTAAACCCTAATGCAGACATATTCAGACCCGTTAAAGTCACATCCCAGATATGAATGTTAGTAATAGGGAGTGATCC
>NW_013851967.1:0-382 GCF_000517525.1 Limulus polyphemus
AAGTAAGATACTCCAAATACGGTGATGACTTTCCATACGTCAACCTTCTAAGTAAGATACTCCAAATACGGTGATGACTTTCCATACGTCAACCTTCTAAGTAAGATACTCTAAATACGGTGGTGACTTTCCATACGTCAACTTTCTAAGTAAGATACTCCAAATACGGTGATGACTTTCCATACGTCAACCTTCTAAGTAAGATACTCCAAATACGGTGATGACTTTCCATACGTCAACCTTCTAAGTAAGATACTCCAAATACGGTGATGACTTTCCATACGTCAACCTTCTAAGTAAGATACTCCAAACACGGTGAAGACTTTCCATACGTCAACCTTCTAAGTAAGATACTCCAAACACGGTGAAGACTTTCCATACG
>NW_013851968.1:0-1157 GCF_000517525.1 Limulus polyphemus
AGGGCAATTTGCATTGTATGTATATCAGATTCTCTGTATTTAAATCGTAATATAAGTATGTTAAAGTGGATTATAAGAAATACAGACAATGCGTTTTATCACTACTGTTTCTTTTCGTCTCTTTAGAAATCTACTTTTAATTTATCTTATATGGCATTCATTTACAAGGATGTGGCGATTCTATATCAGTCATTGTCATAGTTGGTAGTAAATTATAATCTTTACTTTTTTCTTGAATTAAAAAACAAAATACTAATTACCAGATAAGATAATACTAGTTAGTATTATATATTTTTATTATATAACAATTAGACAAAGTCATAACTGAATAGAACTTGGCTGTAACTACAGTTTGGTGGTAGTTTAAAGTAGGGTAAGAGTTTTGAATAGGTATCTGAGATTGAAAAATGGAGAGGGGAACTTTTTAATATACGAAATTTGTTGACTTTGTTTGTAGCCTACACGATTATTTAAGTCTGATTATTAAATAGCACCTATTAGCCATCAAGAAGTTTAATCTTTTTTATTGTCCTTATCCTATGGGGTAGATTTTTTGTATCAGTTGTCGTCTGGGTCTGTATATTGTTATATATTTCTCCCATTTTTGCTACAATGGAAACCATTTTGCTTTTTTTACTTGGTTTAATTTCATTAAACATTCGTTTCTTTTCTTCACTGGCATCTTCATGTTTTTCCTCCGTTATGGTTTGTTCATATTTTTTTTCCATAAATAATTCCTTTTCATAGGTATCTTCATCTACTTCTCTTTCAACTGTTCTTGACACCGAATTCTTATCTGTAAATAAAGACCAGAGGGTTTTAAATATCTACACACACAATGATTGTAATATTTAGATGTTGAGCTTGTTTTTTAATAGTATCTTTTGCGTTGTGATGTGAACACCGTTTGCGGTAGATGTTGGCTTTTCACAACGTCATTTAGCACCTTATTCCCAAAAAAAGCAAGTACTTCGAGTTGATGATGTAGAAAAGACGAAAGATGGTTATGCTGCCAGAGAAACGACAGGTGATCTTGCTGAAACAAAGAAACAGGGTGGAGATGTATTTTCAATAAAAATTAAAGTCGTGGTAGGTGCTAACGACAGAGAACTAAATAATGATGCAACATATAGTGAAAAATTACCAAAAACACGTAC
>NW_013851969.1:0-513 GCF_000517525.1 Limulus polyphemus
TTGTGTCTTCTTATTGACATTCCCTAGTATTGTTAAATTTTTTGTCTCCTTATTGATAGTACACAGTATTGATAAATCCTGTATCTTCTTATTGACAGGACACAGTATTGTTAAATCTTGTATCTTCTTATTGAAATACTGTGTACTGTCATTAAGAAGATACAGGATTTATCAACACTGTGTACTGTCAATTAGAAGACACAAGATTTAACAATACTGTGTCCTGTCAATAAGATATACAGGATTTAACAATACTGTGTACTGTCAATAAGAAGATACAGGATTTATCAAAATTGTGTCCTGTCAATAAGAAGATACAGGATTTATCAATAAGGTGTACTGTCAATAAGAAGACACAAAATTTAACAATATTGTATCCTGTCAATAAGAAGATACAGGATTTATCAATAATGTTTACTGTCAATAAGAAGACACAAGATTTAACAATATTTTGTCCTGTCAATAAGAAGATACAGGATTTATCAATACTGTGTACTCTTTAAATCTTGTGTC
>NW_013851970.1:0-360 GCF_000517525.1 Limulus polyphemus
AATAGTAACAATGTTAGGTATTGTTAATGGTGAGATGAACAATGTTTGTTATTGGCTAATGGTTAGATCAACAATGTTTGGTATTGGCTAATGGTTAGATTAATAATGTTTGCTATTGGCTAATGGTTAGATGAATAATGTTTCTCATAAAATAGTAACAATGTTCGGTTATAGCTAATGGTGAGATGAACAATGTTTGGTATTGGCTAATGGTTAGATGAACAATGTTTAGTATTGACTAATGGATAGATAATTAATGTTTGGTGTTGTCTAATGGTTAGATAAACAATGTTTGGTATTGGCTAATGGATAGGCGAGAAGTGTTTGGTATTGACTAATGGTTAGATGATTAATGTTAGG
>NW_013851971.1:0-363 GCF_000517525.1 Limulus polyphemus
TAGTTAACATTTTCTGTAGGATTTCTAAATAAGAAGTGCTATGTTCAACTCAACCTAACCAAGAATTTTGTGTGCTTAGCGGATGGAAAATTGAAATTAAATTACAAAGAGAGAATTAGAAATATATATATTTTTGTGTGCTTTCGAATTCTTTAGCCTACGGCAATAAGCTTGCCTTGGGCATCAGGGGCATAGTAAAACTACTGTTGCGTAAGCGAAGTCACATGACTACTGTGACGCCACGTTTCTAGAACTATCCTGTACCTTGGCGAATGCTCTAGCGTTTACTAGATATAGGGTAGACTGGTATATAAAAGAGGGTGACAACGTGACGGGAATGTAATGTGTGTGTAGATAGTGAGT
>NW_013851972.1:0-479 GCF_000517525.1 Limulus polyphemus
GTATGTTCATGTACCTTGTTTAATCAGTTTTGATTAACTATTCCACTTCAGTTGTATGTTCATGTACCTTGTTTAATCAGTTTTGATTAATTATTCCACTTCAATAGTATGTTCATGTACCTTATTTAATTAATCAGTTTTGATCAACTATTCCACTTCAATAGTATGTTCATGTACCTTGTTTAATCAGTTTTGATTAACTATTCCACTTCAGTAGTATGTTCATGTACCTTGTTTAATCAGTTTTGATTAACTATTCCACTTCAATAGTATGTTCATGTACCTTATTTAATCAGTTTTGATTAACTATTCCACTCCAGTAGTATGTTCATGTACCTTGTTTAATCAGTTTTGATTAACTATTCCACTTCAGTAGTATGTTCATGTACCTTGTTAAATCAGTTTTGATTAATGAAGTGGAATAGGTAGTATGTTCATGTACCTTGTTTAATCAGTTTTGATTTTCCTATTCCACTTCA
>NW_013851973.1:0-318 GCF_000517525.1 Limulus polyphemus
TGCAACTGTGAAGAAAGGACATACACTTCCGGAATATTTGACTGACCTCTATAAGAAGAGCATAGTCCATTTGTCATCATCACAGGCTCTTCAGGTAAAAGAACTTTTGGCAAATTATGCTGATGTCTTTTCGAAAGGAGATCATGACCTCGGATGCACAAACCTGGTAGAGCACAGAATAAACACAGGCAATCACCGTCCAATAAAGATCCCTCCAAGGAGACTAGCTCCAGCAAAGCGACAAGAGATAGAGAAGGTCATGGATGGTCTAATCAAGGAAGGGATAGTTGAAAAATCAGATAGTCCCTGGTCAGCTCC
>NW_013851974.1:0-739 GCF_000517525.1 Limulus polyphemus
ATTAGCTCAATTTTCCGCTGTTACAGCTTCGTTCGGAGTAATCAATAAATATAATCACGACCTATATCCCCGGAATATAACTTTATTAGCTCAATTTTCCGCTGTTACAACTTCGTCAGAAGATATCAATAAATATAATCACGACCTATATCTCCGGAATATAACTTTATTAGCTCAATATTCCGCTATTACAACTTCGTCAGGAGATATCAATAAATATAATCACGACCTATATACCCGGAATATAACTTTATTAGGAAGCTGTAACAGCGGAGAATTGAGCTAATAAAGTTATATTCCGGAGATATATGCCATGTTAATATTTATTGATATCTCCTGACGAAGTTGTAAGAGCGGAATATTGAGCTAATAAAGTTATATTCCGGAGATATAAGTCGAGATTATATTTATTGATATCTCCTGACGAAGCTATAACAGCGGAAAATTGAGCTAATCAAGTTATATTCCGGGGATATAGGTCGTGAATATATTTATTGATATCTCCTGACGAAGTTGTAAGAGCGGAATATTGAGCTAATAAAGTTATATTCCGGGGATATAGGTCGTGATTATATTTATTGATATCTCCTGACGAAGCTGTAACAGCGGAAAATTGAGCTAATAAAGTTATATTCCGGGATATAGGTCGTGATTATATTTATTGATAGCTCCTGACTGACGAAGTTGTAAGAGCGGAATATTGAGGGAGATATCAATAACAATAATCACGACCTTATAT
>NW_013851975.1:0-363 GCF_000517525.1 Limulus polyphemus
GTTGTTCAGTAAATACTCTACATAGTGTACCCTATCCCTGGTGCTGTAAATACTCTACATAGAGTACCCTATCCCTGGTGCAGTAAATACTCTACATATTGTACCTGTCCCTGGTGTAGGAAATATTCTACATACTGTACCCTATCCTTGGTGTAGAATAAATACTCTACATATTGTACATATCCATGGTGCAGTAAATACTCTACATACTCTACCCTATATCTGGTGCAGTAAATACTCTACATACTGTACCAAATCTCTGGTGCAGTAAATACTCTACATAGTGTACCTTATTCCAGGTGAAGTCAATACTCTACATAGTGTACCCTAAACCTTTTGTAGTAAGTACTCGACATATTGTAC
>NW_013851976.1:0-363 GCF_000517525.1 Limulus polyphemus
GGTTAATAACAACAAACAATACCTGGTTAAAACAATGAAACTCCTGGTCAACAATAGCAGTGAAAGATCTGGGTAATAATAACAGAGAAACTTCTGGCTAATAGCACCTGCTATGAAAACAACAACTAATACCTGGTTAAAACAATGAAACTCCTAGTCAACAACAGCAGTGAAAGATCTGGTTAAAAACAACAGAGAAACTTCTGGCTAATAACACCTGCTGTGAAAACAACACCTACTACCTGGTTAAAACAATGAAACTCCTAGTCAACAATACCAGTGAAAGATCTGGTTAATAACAACAGAGAAACTTCTGGCCAATAACAGCTGCTATGAAAACAACAACTAATACCTGGTTAAAAC
>NW_013851977.1:0-361 GCF_000517525.1 Limulus polyphemus
GCTCTGTAAGGGGCTTGTTATTGTCTGGGGCTGATTAAGTCGATGGTCAATGTATCCTCCTTGTGTAACATACAACAAATCTTTCTTTAACGTATCTAATTCGCTTTTAAATTTACTGATGTTTTGCATTTGTACTTCTTGCCATTGTTGTTGATTTTCCTGTAGTTGCTGCTGACTTTGTTCCTGTTTCCTTTCTTGTTCCAGTTGCCACTGCTGTTATCTCTCTTCTTGTTTCTTTTCTCGTTCTTCTTGTTTATTTTGTTGTTCGAGCTGCCACTGTTGCAGGTTTTCTTGCAACTTTTGTTGTCTCTCTTCTTGTTTCTTTTCTTTTTCCTCTAACAACTGCTGTAATCTCTCTTCT
>NW_013851978.1:0-439 GCF_000517525.1 Limulus polyphemus
ATACTGCATAAATATATGTGGTTAAAATGTTCAATCCTTTGTACGAAACCACTTAGATATGATAGAGAGTAACTAATCTTTTTTAATTTTGGTTTTACAATATATATTTTTTTAATGTTTATTACGTAAACATGCAATTTTGTCGTAATTTTAAGATACTATAAAATAAAACCAGTCGTAAGTAGACTCAGATCTAAAAGGTTATCCACTTCAATTATGTTTATGATTTACTCTTAAAGTGAAGAATCGTATTAAGTAATAATTTTTTTTTGGAAGAGTGATGAACTAAAAAATGACCAAAGAAAATGCATTGGGGCTTAGTTCACCTAAAATCTCATAGATGGCAGCCAGCTCGAAATTTACAATTACAATAATAGGGTCGGAATGTTTTCATTTACAAAGACTTCTGCACTTCTACCTAGTATCATTATAGGGATCT
>NW_013851979.1:0-362 GCF_000517525.1 Limulus polyphemus
AGTTTATTCAAGTCAGATGTCACGGAACCTCTTTAGAAGATTTAGGTGGTGAGTTTATTCAAGTCAGATGTCACGGAACATCTATAGAAGATTCAGGTAGTTAGTTTTTCAAGTCAAAATGTCACGTAACCTCTTTAGAAGATGCAAGTAGTTAGTTTATTCAATTCAGATGTCTCGGAACCTCTTTAGAAGATTCAGGTAGTTAGTTTATTCAAGACATATGTCACAAAACCTCTTCAGAAGATTCAGATAGTTAGTTTATTCAACTCAGATGTCACGTAACCTTTTTAGAAGATTCAGGTAGTTAGTTTATTCAAGTCAGATGTCACGGAACCTCTTTAGAAGATTCAGGTAGTTAGTTT
>NW_013851980.1:0-363 GCF_000517525.1 Limulus polyphemus
TAACTACTTCGCAGGATATGAATGGATCTTCACCAAAATTGGTATGGAGACTCATTAGCTCCATGTGGGGGTATATACAAATTTTCAGTTTTACGTTTTCCGGTTTCTATGGGCGGTTTTGCGTTTTTATCACTAATTCGTCCCCTGTAAATGGATCTTTACCATATTTGGTATGGAGGTTCATTGGGAAATACACACAAATTTTCAGTTTTGCATTTTGCGTCTTGCAGTTTTTATGGGCGTTTTTGTGTTTTTTACCACTACTTCGCCCCCTGTTGATGGACCTTCACCAAATTTGGCGCGAAGGTTTGTTGGGTCCATGCAGAGAAACATGCAAATTTACGGTTTCACATTTTGTGTTTT
>NW_013851981.1:0-363 GCF_000517525.1 Limulus polyphemus
GAACACGTACGTGTAACTATAGTTCCCTAATGTGTAATCCCATACTCATCTTTAGCATTATTTGGTACAAATACTCCACGAACACGTAGGTGTATCCCTAGTTACCGAATTTATAACCACCATACTCATATTTAGCCTTACTTGGTACAACTACTCCATGAACACCTAGGTGTAATTCTAGTTACAGAATTTATTACCACCAAACTCATCCTTAGCCTTACTTGTTACAACTACTCTATGAACACTTAGGTGTAACTCAAGTTACCGAATTTATAACCACCATATTCATCTTTAGCCTTACTTGGAACAACTACTCCATGAACACCTAGGAGTAACTCTAGTTACAGAATTTATAAACACCAT
>NW_013851982.1:0-369 GCF_000517525.1 Limulus polyphemus
TTCTCGAAATTTTTTCAGTAAGGTTCGTTGCATGCTTGCGAATTTACAGGCAAAATTGTAGCCTTTTATTATCATTTTTGCGACTTTTGTGGTCGTTTTATGTTACTCTTTTATTGGCTTTTCTGAAAGCGTATGTGTACTGCAGTGAAGCTTTTGGTTACTGATTGTTTTTCGATTTCTTGTTACCAGAGGGTCCTAAATTGATGATTCATCACCAAATTTGGTATGTAGGTACACTTTAACGGTGCGTAGTAATATGCAGAGTTTTACCTTCCTACTGTTTGTTTTAAAGGAGTTATGGAAGGTTTTGCGTTTTGTACCAGTACATCGTTCCATTTGGACGAATCATCTCCAAATTTTGTATGAACG
>NW_013851983.1:0-366 GCF_000517525.1 Limulus polyphemus
GAAAAAAATTATTTTTCTTCATATTTCAATACAAAGATGCCCTTGATGTAAAACTTTCAAAATAGAGATCTTTTTATCAAAATTCCCAATAGTTATTTCATAATCTCTTATCAAAATTTCGGGTAGTGTGGTTTTACTGTTGTTTTTTTTTGTCTTAAATTATATTATAAACAAAGAAGAGATTAAAAATAATATCATTCAAACAAAATTCCAACTATAAAAGGCCATGAAGTCTTCTTATATAATAAACTCCACCGTTTGAATTGTTTTTACTCTGGGTTAGCGAAAGTTCATTTTTTTTAGCATTTATAGTGACATAATGTTTTTCGTCTATACTATAATGTCTCAATTTTAAGTTTTCCGACG
>NW_013851984.1:0-423 GCF_000517525.1 Limulus polyphemus
ATATAAGATCAGAGAACGACACTAATCACACCAACGGATGGTTCAGCCAAGACAGACTTGACTGCATGGGCAAAAGCCGTGAGAAGAACTGGAGATTTAGTGGTTAAATTACTATCGGTAAAAATGGCGATCCAATTTACTCGGAGCACAGTAAACTAGGATGTAGTTGTCTTGGTGATCAGTAACAGTGAAGAACATGACATGACTATAATTCTGACAGACTCCTTAAACTTGATGATCAGTAACAGTGAAGAACATGACATGACTATAATTCTGACAGACTCCTTAAACTTGATGATCAGTAACAGTGAAGAACATGACATGACTATACTTCTGACAGACTCCTTAAACTTGATGATCAGTAACAGTGAAGAACATGACATGACTATACTTCTGACAGACTCCTTAAACTTGATGATCAGT
>NW_013851985.1:0-363 GCF_000517525.1 Limulus polyphemus
GTTTAGGTATATGTAAGTAACTATATAACATTGTGCTATGTGATAGTTTACATGTATGTAAGTAACTATATAATATTGTACTATGTGATAGTTTATATATATATGTCAGTAACAATATAATATTGTACTATGTGATAATTTACATGTATGTAAGTAACAATATAATATTGTACTATGTAATAGTTTACATATATGTAAGTAACCATATAATATTCTACTATGTGATAGTTTACATGTATGTAAGTAACAATATAATATTGTACTATGTGATAGTTTACATATATGTAAGTAACTATATAATATTGTACTATGTGACAGTTTACATGTATGTAAGTAACTATATAACATTGTGCTATGTGATAG
>NW_013851986.1:0-522 GCF_000517525.1 Limulus polyphemus
GGTTTTGCGTTTCGTACCAGTATTTCATTAAATTTCAACGGATCTTCTCGAAATTTTTTATGAAGGATCGTTTCGTCCTTTTGTTATTACAATCCATATACAATCTTTGTAATATTAGTTTTGCGATTTGTATGGTCGTTTATGTTACTACTTTATTAGCTTCTCTGAAATCGCATGTCTAGTGCAGTAAAGCTCTTTGTTACTACTTATTTCTCGATTTATTGCTACCACAGGGTACTGTATAGATGGATATTAACCAAATATTATATATAGGTTCACTAGTTCGATCCGAAATTACATGCAAAGTTTAACAATGCTACTCTTCGTTTTGAAAGAGTTGTGGCAGGTTTTGCGTTTTGTAACAATGAAATACTAAATTTCAACGGAACTTTCATAAAAGATTTCGAGAAGATCCTTGCTTCCTTACGTATTTACATTCCAAATACTAACTTTCTAGTTTTAGTTTTGCGATTTGTATGATCGTTTATGTTACATCTTTATTGTCTTTCTGAATAGTATGTG
>NW_013851987.1:0-363 GCF_000517525.1 Limulus polyphemus
TCACCGAAAAATAAGGTATTTAAATATTAGTTGATAATTTGATGAAAAGCTGCAAAACAAAAGCTTGAATGTTTTAATAAAAGTATTCAAAATTAATCAACAACCAATTTTACAACCATTACTCCTGAGATGGTTGATTATAGTTAAATAAATCATTTCATTAAATCATCATCCGTTTTATTTATATGTGGATGTTACAGATAAAGAGTGATACATTGGTCATGTAAATAATGTAATGGTTGAATATGTTGTTTTATTTGTAAAAACCGGCTGTTTGTTGTCGAACTTGTCAAAACTGGTTGTTTGGTGTCGAACTTGTCAAAACTGGTTGTTTGGTGTCAAACTTGTCAAAACTGGTTGTTT
>NW_013851988.1:0-391 GCF_000517525.1 Limulus polyphemus
GGTACAAAACGCAAAACGTTCCATAACTCCTTTAAAACAAACAGTAGGAAGGTAAAACTCTGCATATTACTACGCAACGTTGAAGTGTACCTACATAACAAATTTGGTGAAGAATCATCAATTTAGGACCCTCTGGTAACCAGAAATCGAAAAACAATTATTAGACCAAAAGCTTCACTGCAGTACACATACGCTTTCAGAAAAGCCAATAAAAGAGTAACATAAAACGACCACAAAAGTCGCAAAAATGATAATAGAAGGCTAGAATTTTGCATGTAAATACGCAACTATGCAACGAACGTTCATACAAAATTTGGAGATGATCCGTCCAAATGGAACGACGTACTGGTACAAAACGCAAAAACGTTCCATAACTCCTTTAAAACAAACA
>NW_013851989.1:0-359 GCF_000517525.1 Limulus polyphemus
ATCGTTAAATCTTGTGTCTTCTTATTGATAGTACACAGTATTGTTAAATCTTGTAGTCTTCTTATTGACAGTACACAGTATTGTTAAAATCTTGTGTCTTCTTATTGACAAGTACACAGTATCGTTAAATCTTGTGTCTTCTTATTGAAAGAACACAGTATCGTTAAATCTTGTGTCTTCTTATTGACAGTACACAGTATCGTTAAATCTTGTGTCTTCTTATTGACAGTACACAGTATCGTTAAATCTTGTGTCTTCTTATTGACAGTACACAGTATCGTTAAATCTTGTGTCTTCTTATTGACAGTACACAGTATCGTTAAATCTTGTGTCTTCTTATTGACAGTACACAGTATCGT
>NW_013851990.1:0-483 GCF_000517525.1 Limulus polyphemus
TATCGTTAAATCTTGTGTATTCTTATTGACAGTACACAGTATTGTTAAATATTTTGTCTTCTTATTGACAGTACACTGTTTCGTTATATCTTTTGGCTTGTTATTGACAGTACACAGTATCGTTAAATCTTATGGCTTGTTATTGATAGTACACAGTATTGTTAAATCTTGTGTCTTCTTATTGACAGTACACAGCATTGTTAAAACTTGTGTCTTTTTATTGATAGTACACAGTATCGTTAAATCATGTGTCTTCTTATTGACAGTACACAGCATTGTTAAAATTTGTGTCTTTTTATTGACAGTACACAGTATCGTTAAGTCTTGTGGCTTGTTAGTGACAGTACACAGTATTGTTAAATATTTTTGTCTTCTTATTGACAGTACACTGTTTCGTTAAATCTTTTGGCTTGTTATTGACAGTACACAGTATCGTTAAATCTTATGGCTTGTTATTGATAGTACACAGTATCGTTAAATCTT
>NW_013851991.1:0-560 GCF_000517525.1 Limulus polyphemus
CTGTTGTGTGGTTCCTGTGTTTGTCACTATTAGTTCTCATGTAACTACCAATTGTTGTCATCAGTATTGTTGTGTGGTTCCTGTGTTTGTCACTATCAGTTCTCATGTAACTACCAATTGTTGTCATCAGTAATGTTGTGTGGTTCCTGTGTTTGTCACTATCAGTTACTATGTAACTACCAATTGTTGTCATCATTATTGTTGTGTAATTCCTGTGTTCGTCACTATAAGTTATTATGTAACTACCAATTGTTGTCATCACTATTGTTGTATGATTCCTGTGTTCGTCACTGTCAGCTATCATGTAACTATCAATTGTTGTCATCAGTATTGTTGTGGGGTTCCTGTGTTTGTCACTATCAGTTATCATGTAACTACCAATTGTTGTCATCAGTATTGTTGTGTGGTTCCTGTGTTTGTCACTATCAGTTATCATGTAACTACCAATTGTTGTCATCAGTATTGTTGTGTGGTTCCTGTGTTTGTCACTATCAGTTATTATGTAACTACTAATTCTTGTCATCAGTAATGTTGTGTGGTTCCTGTGTTCGTCACTGTAA
>NW_013851992.1:0-249 GCF_000517525.1 Limulus polyphemus
ACAACAGTTTGTTTAGTATCTGTTGTTACACCTACAATAGTTTGTTTGGTATCTGTTGTTACACCTACAACAGTTTGTTTAGTATCTGTTGTTACACCTACAACAGTTTGTTTAGTATCTGTTGTTACACCTACAATAGTTTGTTTGGTATCTATTGTTACACCTACAAGAGTTTGTTCAGTATCTGTTGTTACACCTACAACAGTTTGTTTAGTATCTGTTGTTACACCTACAATAGTTTGTTTAGTG
>NW_013851993.1:0-362 GCF_000517525.1 Limulus polyphemus
CTAATATTCCACACATGAGTCAATACATAAGTGTTTTATAGTCCACACGTGAGTAGATACATCAGGGGTCTTATAGTCCACACATGAGTAGATACATCAGGGTCTTATAGGCCACACGTAGATAGATACATCAGGGTCTTATACTCCACACGTAGGTAGATACATCATTGTTTTATACTCCGTGTGTGAATAGATATTTTTTTTTGTTTTGTTTTTGAATTTCGCGCAAAGCTACACGAGGGCTATCTGCGCTAGCCGTCCCTAATTTAGCAGTGTAAGACTAGAGGGAAGGCAGCTAGTCATCACCACCCACCGCCATCTCTTGGGCTACTCTTTACCAACGAATAGTGGGATTGACCGTC
>NW_013851994.1:0-287 GCF_000517525.1 Limulus polyphemus
ATCGTTAAATCTTGTGTCCTCTTATTGACAGGACACATTATTGTTAAATCTTGTTTTTTCATACTGACAGTACACATTATCGTTGAATATTGTGTCTTATTATTGATAGTACACAGTATCGTTAAATCTTATGTCTTCTTATTAACAGTACACACTTTCGTTAAATCTTGTGTCTTTTTATTGATAGTACACAGTATTGCTAAATCGTGTGTCTTCTTATTGATAGTACACTGTATTGTTAAATCTTGTGTCTTCTTATTGACAGAACACATTATTGTTAAATCTTG
>NW_013851995.1:0-363 GCF_000517525.1 Limulus polyphemus
CTGTAAAATACACAGACATTCAACACATGAAGGTACTGGTTACATTTAAGAATCTTTTTTATCTAGTGATGAAACGAGTTGAACTTAGGAACTGAGCAGTATCACTTTGTGATGTAAACTTTCACTAATTAAGTTGTGTGATAATGCGTTATAAGTTTTTCTGGTTGTTTTTGTTTATTTGTGGCTAGAGAGGTGTAAGCATTCATAAAACTCGCTTAACAAGCTTATTATATAAAATTTGAATAAATGATATCATTATGCTATATAAATAAATCAGTATTATTTTCAAAACGCTTTAGAATATTTGACTATTATTCTTCAAGAAATCGCTCGAGTTTTGGATCTCGCTTTGAAAATGTTACG
>NW_013851996.1:0-363 GCF_000517525.1 Limulus polyphemus
TACAGAATTATCTACTAACTTGACTGGATTAAGACTTGGCACGTTTACAGAATTGTCTTCTAACTTGACTGGATTAAGACATGGCACGTTTTCAGAATTATCTACTAACTTGACTGGATTAAGACATGACACGTTTTCAGAATTATGTACTACTTGACTGGATTAAGACATGGCACGTTTACAGAATTATCTACTAACTTGACTGGATTAAGACTTGGCACGTTTTCAGAATTATGTACTACTTGACTGGATTAAGACATGGCACGTTTACAGAATTATCTACTAACTTGACTGGATTAAGACTTGGCACGTTTACAGAATTGTCTTCTAACTTGACTGGATTAAGACATGGCACGTTTTCAG
>NW_013851997.1:0-363 GCF_000517525.1 Limulus polyphemus
ATATATATATCGATGTGAATGTTTAATCAGAAGTTTTATTTATCATGTATATGTATATCGTTGAGAATGTTTAATGAGAAGTTTTTATTTACCATATATGTATATATCGTTGTAAGTATTTCATCAGAAGTTTCTATTTACCATGTATATATATATATCGTGTGAATGTTTAATCAGAAGTATTTATTTACCATATATATATATTTATGGTTGTAAATGTTTAATCAGAAGTTTTTATTTACTATATATGTATATATCGTTGTAAGCGTTTCATCAGAAGTTTCTATTTACCATGTATATATATCGTGTGAATGTTTAATCAGGAATATTTATTACCATATGTATATCGATGTGAATATTTAA
>NW_013851998.1:0-527 GCF_000517525.1 Limulus polyphemus
ATGACGGGAATTCGAACCCGTGACCCTCAGATTGGAAGTCGAATGCCTTAACCACCGGGCCATGCCGGGCCAATTTGAAAGTTTTTTGAAAGTAACCTCTGTTTTCGTTATCTAAAATAAGTGCACAGTATTTAATTTTAATTTTCAGTATCTTCTCTGGTAATTTTATGGATAGGCCTCATTTTAAATTGATGTTATCTATTTCTAGATACAGATGTATTTATTCTTTTATGCAATTACCTTTAAATCTATTGCCACAAAATTATTAGCTGACACTTATTTTTAGATGGGGCACTCACGAGACAAGAAAACATTTACCATGATTATTATTGTCTGGTCAACAATGATCTGTGCACTTCCAAATATTCGTCTATGACTAACTGAGCACCAAATTTGTTTTCTTTGTAAGCATTGTTTGGTCAACAATGATCTGTGCACTTCCAAATATTCGTCTATGACTAACTGAGCACCAAATTTGTTTTCTTTGTAAGCATTGTTTGGTCAACAATGATCTGTGCACTTCCAAC
>NW_013851999.1:0-729 GCF_000517525.1 Limulus polyphemus
GCTTACCCGGATTATACCAGCTTTCAGTTATAACACTTACCCGGATTATACGAGCTTTCAGTCTTAACACTTACCCGGATTATACCAGCTTTCAGTCTTAACTCGGATTATACCAGCTTTCAGTTATAACACTTACCCGGATTATACGAGCTTTCAGTCTTAACACTTACTCGGATTATACCAGCTTTCAGTCTTAACACTTACTCGGATTATACCAGCTTTCAGTCTTAACACTTACTCGGATTATACGAGCTTTCAGTCTTAACGCTTACCCGGATTATACCAGCTTTCAGTCTTAACTTGGATTATACCAGCTTTCAGTCTTAACTTGGATTATACCAGCTTTCAGTCTTAACACTTACCCGGATTATACCAGCTTTCAGTCTTAACACTTACTCGGATTATAAAGCTTTCAGTCTTAACACTTACCCGGATTATACGAGCTTTCAGTCTTAACACTTACTCGGATTATACCAGCTTTCAGTCTTAACACTTACTAGGATTATACAAGCTTTCAGTCTTAACACTTACCCGGATTATACAAGCTTTCAGTCTTAACACTTACTAGGATTATACGAGCTTTCAGTCTTAACATTTACTAGGATTATACCAGCTTTCAGTCTTAACACTTACTAGGATTATACAAGCTTTCAGTCTTAACACTTACTAGGATTATACCAGCTTTCAGTCTTAACACTTACCCGGATTATACCAGTTTTCAGTCTTAAC
>NW_013852000.1:0-363 GCF_000517525.1 Limulus polyphemus
CCATTATAGAATACACTAACAACAGATTACGTTGAATCTTATAATACAGCACACTAAATACCATTATAGAATACACTAACAACATATTACGTTGAATCTTATAATACAGTACACTAAATAACATTATAGAATACACTAACAACAGATTACTTTGAATCTTATAATACAGTATACTAAATTCCATTATAGAATACACTAACAACAGATTACGTTGAATCTTATAATACAGTACACTTAATACCATTATAGAATACACTAACAACAGATTACGTTGAATCTTATAATACAGTACACTAAATACCATTATAGAATACACTAACAACAGATTACGTTGAATTTTATAATACAGCACACTAAATACCA
>NW_013852001.1:0-362 GCF_000517525.1 Limulus polyphemus
TTCAACGAACTCCACGAAGCGAAAGGAAGATCTACTAGATATTAATTAAATTATAAATATATCAATTCATGTGAATATGACTGAAAATTTTATTTTTTTTCTGAAAAGGTGGTGTCTATTTACTTGTGACAACGCTGTGTATTTCTACAGATGTTATGTGAAATAATTCAAACCCAATGACATTTTTAACGGACAAATCTAGACGGCTAGGTCTAACAAGGTTTAAATATATATAATATAACGTATTAGTAGTTTAACATAAATGTTTCTGATAAAATAAATTCTCAGGTGTAGTGGTATGTTTAAAAATATAAATATGAACGTAACACTTTTTTTTTAACTTTTCATCATGGTACATATAA
>NW_013852002.1:0-363 GCF_000517525.1 Limulus polyphemus
TTGAAACGAGAGGCGGAAAATCAAACTACAGCTTAGCAGAATTGATGGCAGCAATACAGAAACAAGAAAAGAAACAAGAAGAACGAGAAGAGAAATTACAACAGTTGTTGGAGGAAAAAGAAAAGAAACAAGAAGAGAAATTACAGCAGTGGTTGGAGGAAAAAGAAAAGAAACAAGAAGAACAAGAAAGGAAACAGGAAGAAAGTATCCAACAGTTACAGGAAAGTCAACAACAGTGGCAAGAAATACAAATTGAAAACATCAGTAAATTTAAAAGCGAATTAGATACGTTAAAGAATGATTTGTTGTGTGTTACACAAGGAGGATACATTGACCATCGACTTAATCAGCCCCAGACATTGG
>NW_013852003.1:0-762 GCF_000517525.1 Limulus polyphemus
CTAATGTTATATACAGGTAACAACTATATTAAACTTCTACTGTATCGTACAGGTAACAACAATATTAACCTACTACAGTTATGTACAGGTAACACCTACATTAAACTTCCACTGTATCGTACAGGTAACAACTATATTAACCTACTACAGTTATGTACAGGTACCAACTGTATTAACCTGCTATTGTAACGTACAGGTAACAAGTATATAAATTTTCTATTATTATATACAGGTAAAAATATATAAACCTACTACAGTTATGTACAGATACCAACTATATTAACCTTCTATTATAACGTACAGGTAACAAATGAATTAATCTTCTACTGTAACTTACAGGTAACAACCATATTAACCTTCTACTGTATCGTACAGGTAACAACTATATTAACGTACTACAGTTATGTACAGGTAACAACTATACTAACCTTCTTTGTAACATACAGGTAACAACTATACTGACATTCTACTGTATCGTACAGGTAACAACTATATTAATTTCTACAGTTATGTACAGGTACCAACTGTATTAACCTTCTATTGTAACGTACAGGTAACAACTATATTAACCTTCTACTGTAACGTTCAGGTTACAACTATATTAACCTTCTAATGTTATGTACAGGTAAGAACTATATTAACCTTCTACTATATCGTACAGGTAACAACGGTAAAAACTATATTAACCTTCTACTGTAACGTACAGGTAACAACTATATAAACCTTCTATTATTATGTACAGGTAAAAAATATATAAACTCT
>NW_013852004.1:0-717 GCF_000517525.1 Limulus polyphemus
TATTCTGTGGTCAAAGTGGACATAAGAGCATGTATAACTGTTTTCTGTGGTCAAAGTGGACATAGGGACATGTATAACTGTTTTCTGTGGTCAAAGTGGACATAAGAACATGTATAACTGTTTTCTGTGGTCAAAGTGGACATAAGAACATGTATAACTGTTTTCTGTGGTCAAAGTGGACATAAGAACACGTATAACTGTTTTCTGTGGTCAAAGTGGACATAAGGACACGTATAACTGTTTTCTGTGGTCAAAGTGGACATAAGGACATGTATAACTGTTTTCTGTGGTCAAAGTGGACATAAGAACATGTATAACTGTTTTCTGTGGTCAAAGTGGACATAAGAACATGTATAACTGTATTCTGTGGTCAAAGACAGTTATACATGTTCTTATGTCCACTTTGACCACAGAATACAGTTATACGTGTTCTTATGTCCAATTCTGTGGTCAAAGTGGACATAAGAACATATAACTGTTTTCTGTGGTCAAAGTGGACATAAGAACACGTATAACTGTATTCTGTGGTCAAAGTGGACATAAGAACACGTATAACTGTATTCTGTGTCAAAGTGGACATAAGAACACGTATAACTGTATTATGTGGTCAAAGTGGACATAAGAACACGTATAACTGTTTTCTGTGGTCAAAGTGGACATAAGGACACGTATATCTGTTTTCTGTGGTCAAAGTGGACATAAGGACACGTATAACTG
>NW_013852005.1:0-360 GCF_000517525.1 Limulus polyphemus
GCTCTATCCAGATTTCAGTGTGTTCTAATATTTAATAATAGAGTTGTTTTGTTTTGTTTTAATCTGATACTCTTACTGTGCTATTCACTATAACAGACATAACTGCTCTATTCAAATTTCAGTAAGTTCTAATTTTAATAATAAAATTGTATTGTTTTGTTTTAATCTGATACTCTTACTGTGCTATTCACTATAACAGACATAACTGCTTTATTCAAATTTCAGTAAGTTATAATTTTAATAATAAAATTGTTTTGTTTTGTTTTAATCTGATACTCTTACTGTGATAGTCACTATAACAGACATAACTGCTCTATCCGATTTCAGTGGGTTCTAATATTTAATAATGAAATTTTTTTG
>NW_013852006.1:0-363 GCF_000517525.1 Limulus polyphemus
ATTGAAAGTACAAGGTATCGTTAAATCTTGTGTCTTCTTATTGAGAGTACACAGGAATGTTAAATCTTGTGTCTTCCTATTGACAGTACACAGTATAGTTAAATCTTGTGTCTTCTTATTGACAGTACACAGTATCGTTAAATCTTGTGTCTTTTTATGGATAGTACACAGTATTGCTAAATCGTGTGTCTTCTTATTGACTGTACACAGTATCGTTATATCTTGTGTCTTTTTATGGATAGTACACAGTATTGCTAAATCGTGTGTCTTCTTATTGACTGTACACAATACCGTTAAATCTTGTGTCTTCTTATTGACAGTACACAGTATCGTTAAATCTTGTGTCTTTTATTGATAGTACAC
>NW_013852007.1:0-363 GCF_000517525.1 Limulus polyphemus
CCAACAAGATTAAAAGGTAACTAGACTGACGAAGAAAATAAACCTATTATAAGAAGATCTACACGTTCATGTGATGATTACAAAAATCCAACCTTCAATATTCTCCTCAGTAAAGTTTCAAAAATTTCTTCAACTCGATCTCGGAGTTTTCAAATTATTCTTGGCTAGAAATCTAAACATTCATCTATCGTATCGATGTGCGCTGGCTCACTTTAAAAAGATAAACACTCCAAAATGATGCTTCACTAAGATGATTAAATAAATTAGTTTGTTTGTTTGTTTGTTTGTTTTGGAATTTCGCGCAAAGCTACACGAGGGCTATCTGCGCTAGCTCTCCCTAATTTAGCTGTGTAAGACTAGAGG
>NW_013852008.1:0-428 GCF_000517525.1 Limulus polyphemus
CTATCAATAAGGAGACACACGATTTAGCAATACTGTGTACTATCCATAAAAAGATACAAGATTTAGCAATACTGTGTACTATCTATAAAAAGACACAAGATTTAACGATACTGTGTACTGTCAATAAGAAGACACAAGATTTAACGATACTGTGTACTGTCAAAAAGAAGACACAAGATTTAACGATACTGTGTACTGTCAATAAGAAGAGACACTATTCGACGATAATGTGTACTGTCAGTAAGAAAACACAAGATTTAACAATAATGTGTCCTGTCAATAAGAAGACAGAAGATTTAACGATACTGTGTACTGTAAATAAGAAGACACAAGATTTAACGATATTGTGTACTGTCAATAAGAATTGTGTCTTTTTATGGATAGTACACAGTATTGCTAAATCGTGTGTCCAATTTAGCAATACTGTG
>NW_013852009.1:0-363 GCF_000517525.1 Limulus polyphemus
TGCAACACAACTTCCCGTAACTTTCTCGGTATAACCGTTTGCCAGGTCGTCACTTTCCCATCTCCGGAAAAGAATACCATCTTCAAGTCTCAACTGGTCCCATTGTGCCCAATAGTTCTTTGTCACAGGGCTTAGACTAGACACTTTCTCTCAAGCAGGGCGCAAAACACTTGCTTTTAGGAAATCACTCATTGGCTTCAAATTTTGGTCTTTCTCCTGTTCTGCCTTGATATCTATATTTGTTTCCACTTCAACATCATCAACTCTTTCAGTCGGCTTGACTTCAGCTTGATGGCACCTGGTTAGTTCAACCTCTGTTTTGCAGCAATGTCTGCAGTCATTTTTGCAGGGTCTTCGGCTCAA
>NW_013852010.1:0-363 GCF_000517525.1 Limulus polyphemus
AACTCTTGGGCTACTCTTTTACCAACGAATAGTGGGATTGACCGTCACATTATAACGCCCCCTGCTGAAAGGGCGAGCATGTTTGGTGTGACGGGGATTCGAACCCGCGACCCGCAGCTTGCGAGTCGAGTTCCCTAACCACCTGGCCATGCCGGGCTTCTTCCTTGTATGTCTAGCATACTTTGCACATATACACACACAAACACATATTAAGCCAAAACAATTAGTAAAATATAAAAGGTTTGACACTTATTTCCGTATAATTACAGTTAAAATTAAAATGTGATTCTCCAAACAAAACTATAAACAGTCAACTAACTTACTGAAAAGCCTGATTTTGTGTAGTCTCTCTCTCAACCGTAA
>NW_013852011.1:0-363 GCF_000517525.1 Limulus polyphemus
CAAGAAGAGAAATTACAGCAGTGGCAACTGGAACAAGAAAGGAAACAGGAAGAAAGTCAGCAGCAACTACAGGAAAATCAACAACAATGGCAAGAGGTACAAATGGAAAACATTAGTAAATTTAAAAGTGAATTAGATACGTTAAAGGACGATCTATTGTTATTAACACAAGGAGGATACATTGACCATCGACTTAATCAGCCCCAGACAATGGCAAGCCCCTTACAGAGCCCGCAGTAAACCCTAATGCAGACATATTCAGTCCCGTTATAAGTCACATCCCAGATATGAATGTCAGTAATAGGAGTGATCCAGTGCGAAGGAAGCCCCAGGAATTCGATGGGAAGGCACCGTGGGAAGCAT
>NW_013852012.1:0-363 GCF_000517525.1 Limulus polyphemus
AACGAACTAGTTAATATACATACCGAAATTGGTTACGATCCATCGATTTAGTAACCTGTTTTAGCAGGTAATCAATAACAGAGCAGAATCAAAAACATTCACTGCAGTAAACATAATCTTTCAGAAAGCCAATAAAGTAGTACAAAAAGGACCACAAAAGTCGCAAAAATGATAATAAGAAGCTAGAATTTTACTTGTAAATACGCAAGTATTCAACGAACGTTCATATAAAATTTTGAAAATATCCGTCCAAATGGAACGAAGTACTGGTACAAAACGCAAAACCTTCCATAACTCCCTTAAAATTGACCGTAGGAGGGTGAAACTCTGCATATAACATACCAAACGCAAAACCTTCCAAAA
>NW_013852013.1:0-1270 GCF_000517525.1 Limulus polyphemus
AATCTTATGTCTTCTTATTGAAAGTACACAGTATCGTTAAATCTTGTGTCTACTTATTGAAAGTACACAGTATCGTTAAAGCTTGTGTCTTTTTATTGACAGTTTACAGTATTGTTAAATCTTGTGTCTTCTTATTGAGAGTACAGAGTATTGTTAAATCTTGTGTCTTCTTATTGATAGTAAACAGTATCGTTAAATCTTGTGTCTTCTTATTGACAGTACACAGTATTGTTAAATCTTTTGTCTTCTTACTGAGAGTACACAGTATTGTTAAATCTTGTGTCTTCTTATTGACAGTACACAGTATTGTTAAATCGTGTGTCTTCTTATTGACAATACACAGTATCGTTAAATCTTGTGTCCAGTATTGTTAAATCGTGTGTCTTCTTATTGACAGTACACAGTATCGTTAAATCTTGTGTCTTCTTATTGAAAGTACCCAGTATTGTTAAATCTTGCGTCTTCTTATTGACAGTAGTACTTTCAATAAGAAGACACAAGATTTAACGATACTGTGTTATTGACAGTACACAGTATCGTTAAATCTTGTGTCTTCTTATTGACAGTACAGAGTATCGTTAAATCTTGTGCTTTTTTTGACAGTACACAGTATCGTTAAATCTTGTGTCTTCTTATTGACAGGACACATTATTTGTGTACTGTCAGTAAGAAAACACAATATTTAACTACTGTCAATAAGAAGACACAAGATTTAACGATAACAGTACACAGTATCGTTAAATCTTGTGTCTTCTTATTGACAGTACACAGTATCGTTAAATCTTGTGTCTTCTTTTGACAGTACACAGTATCGTTAAATCTTGTGTCTTCTTATTGACAGTACACAGTATCGTTAAATCTTGTGTCTTCTTATTGACAGTACACATTATTGTTAAATCTTGTGTTTTCTTACTGACAGTACACAGTATCGTAAAATCTTGTGTCTTCTTATTGACAGTACATAGTATTGTTATATCTTGTGATACTGTGTACTGTCAATAAGAAGACACAAGATTTTACGATACTGTGTACTGTCAGTAAGTGTTAAATCTTGCGTCTTCTTATGGACAGTACACAGTATAGTTAAATCTTGTGTCTTCTTATTGACAATACACAGTATCGTTAAATCTAGTGTATTTTTAATGAAAGTACACAGTATCGTTAAATCTTGTGTCTTCTTATTGACAGTACACAGTATCGTTAAATCTTGTGTATTCTTATTGACAGTACACAGTATTGTTAAATTTTGTGTCTTCTTATTGACAGTACA
>NW_013852014.1:0-544 GCF_000517525.1 Limulus polyphemus
CTAAAAACTGGATATGTAACAATATCTATAAATATCACACAAAAATGTCTGAATTTCTTTTTCTTCTATCTGCTTCTTCATTTTTATTACAAAAACCAAAACAATGATGTCAACCAATTTCACTGAGGTGACATAGTTTTAAACGGAGTATTTGCTTTTATAAATATTATGTAAAACAGACGATGCGCTACTTTGGGCTTATAATTAAATTTGAGGGTAGGTTGGTAGAGATCCTGATGAATAATCGAATCGGAGATGCACGTGCCCCACGTTTGAAATTGCTGGGACACAAGAATAGAGCTAACAATTAAAGAAAAAACTTTTCAAAAAGGAAGTAAATTCATGGATGGTATTTGCACCATATCTATATAATAGCACAGACAAGAATTAACATATATCACTTGAACATGTACATATAATGATAAAGCTGTGACTCGTCTTATGCACCAGATAATCATTAAAATAATTTGTTTCTTCTTACTTTACATATAACCTATTAGACAGCAATGCTTGATATTAATCCAAACGTGTAATTATCAATGCA
>NW_013852015.1:0-361 GCF_000517525.1 Limulus polyphemus
AACCTTTTCTGGCCTTGAATCCAGATGACTGTACCAACCTCGGTACCTCTGTGCTCAAATTCGAGAGCTCTGGCCATTGCGTCCTGCATGGTGGAGGGGTGTGCTTGCTTCACTTGTATCTTAAGTTCTGGACTGTCCAAGGCATCTACGAACTGATCTCTTAGCAACAACTTGAGGAGATCGGGTGGTGCAGTTGGGTAGGCCTTGTGTGCCATGCTCTCCAAGTCTTGTGCCAGCTCTTGTAGGCTCTCCCCCTTTAGCACGGATTCTCGTCCTGAACCTGGCCCTGTAGACTTCTGACTGGTTTTGGGTTCCATACCTGAGTTCTAGAGCCGACACCAGTGTTCTATAGTTGTGTCTG
>NW_013852016.1:0-363 GCF_000517525.1 Limulus polyphemus
ATTTCACTTGTATCTTAAGTTGTGGACTGTCCAAGGCATCTACGAACTGATCCCTCAGCAACAACTTGAGGAGATCGGGTGGTGCAGTTGGGTAGGCCTTGTGTGCCATGCTTTCCAATCCTGTGCCAGCTCTTGCAGTCTCTCCCCTTTAGCACGGACTCTCGTCCTAAACCTAGCCCTGAAGACTTCTGACTGGTTTTGGGTTCCATACCTGAGTTCTAGAGCCGACACCAGTGTTCTATAGTTGTGTCTGTCGGCTGCTGTCAACTGTCCAAGTATTTCCAGTGGTTGTCCCTTCAAGCTCGTTGCCAGATATACAGCTTTCTGCTCCTCTGTCCATCCATTCATCTCTGCCAGTAGCTC
>NW_013852017.1:0-363 GCF_000517525.1 Limulus polyphemus
TACTAGATCACCCCTATTGCTGACATTCATATCTGGGATGTGACTTCTAACAGGACTAAAGATGTCTGCATTAGGGTTTAGCTGTGGGGTCTGAAAGGGGCTTCCTTTTGTCTGGGGCTGATTAGGCCCATACTTAGTGTATCCTCCCTGTGTAAAAGACAGTAAATCATCCTTTAATGTATTTAATTCATTTTGAAATTTACTAATCTTTTCCATTTGTGTATGCTGGCTTTCTCTCAACTGCTGGAGACTGTCTTCCTGTTTCTTTTCTCGTTCTTCTTGTTTCCTTTCTTGTTCCAGTTGCCACTTGTGCTGGTTTTCTTTCCATGGCTGTAGTCTCTCTTTTTGTTTATTTTCTTTCTT
>NW_013852018.1:0-590 GCF_000517525.1 Limulus polyphemus
GGTATTTCATATATTACATTATTCTAGTGTGTTGGTATATAATACATTACAATATTCCAGTGTGCTGGTATATAATACATTACAATATTCCAGTGGGTTGGTACTTCGTATGTTACATTATTCTAGTGTGCTGGTATATAATACATTACATTATTATAGTGTGCTGGTATGTAATACCTTACAATATTCCAGGGGGCTGGTATATCGTATATTACATTATTCTAGTGTGCTGGTATATCATATATTACAATATTCCAGTGGGCTGGTATATAATACATTACAATATTCCAGTGGGCTGGTATATAATACATTACAATATTCCAGTGGGCTGGTATATCGTATATTACATTATTCTAGTGTGCTGGTATATAATACATTACAATATTCCAGTGTGCTGGTATATAATACATTACATTATTCTAGTGTGCTGGTATATAATACATTACAATATTCCAGTGTGCTGGTATATAATACATTACAATATTCCAGTGGGCTGGTATTTTATATATTACATTATTCTAGTGTGCTGGTATATAATACATTACATTATTCTAGTGTGCTGGTATATAATACCTTACAATATTCCAGTG
>NW_013852019.1:0-361 GCF_000517525.1 Limulus polyphemus
TCGAAGACCCTGCAAAAATGACTGCAGACATTGCTGCAAAAGAGAGGTTGAACTAACCAGGTGCCATCAAGCTGAAGTTAAGCCGACTGAGAGAGTTGATGATGGTGAAGTGGAACCAAATATAGACATCAAAGCAGAACAGGAGAAAGACGAAGATTTGAAGCCAGTGATTGATTTTCTAAAAGCAAGTGTTTTGCACCCTGCTTGGGAGAAGGTGTCTAGTCTAAGCCCTGTGACAAAGAACTATCGGGCACAATGGGACCAGTTGAGGCTTGAAGATGGTATTCTTCTCCGGAGATGGGAAACTGCAGATGGGAAAGTGGCGAGCTGGCAAACGATTATACAGAGGAAGTTACGGGAA
>NW_013852020.1:0-363 GCF_000517525.1 Limulus polyphemus
CAAAATTCTAGCCTTGTATTATCATTTTGGCGAATTTTGTGGTCGTTTTATGTTACTCTTTTATTGGCTTTTCTGAAAGCGTATGTGTACTGCAGTGAAGCTTTTGGTTACTGATTGTTTTTCGATTTCTTGTTACCAGACGGTCCTAAATTGATGATTCTTCACCAAATTTGGTATGTAGGTACACTTTAACGTTGCGTATTAACATGCAGAGTTTTACCTTCCTACTGTTTGTTTTAAAGGAGTTATGGAAGGTTTTGCGTTTTGTACCAGTACGTCGTTCCATTTGGACGGATTTTCTCGAAATTTTTTCAGTAAGGTTCGTTACATGCTTGCGAATTTACATGCAAAATTCTAGCCTTT
>NW_013852021.1:0-289 GCF_000517525.1 Limulus polyphemus
AATAAATTCCGTAACTATAGTTACACCTAGGTGTTTATGGAGTAGTTGTACCAAGTATGTCTAATGATGAGTATGATGGTTATAAATTCTGTAACCAGAGTTACACCTAGGTGTTCATGGAGTAGTTGTACCATCTCTAGTTACAGAATTTATAACCACCATACTCATCTTTACCCTTACATTTCACCTAGGTGTTCGTAGAGTAGTTGTACCATGTAAGGCTAAAGATGAGTATGGTGGTTATAAATTCTGTAACTATAGTTACACCTAGGTGTTTATGGAGTAGTTG
>NW_013852022.1:0-362 GCF_000517525.1 Limulus polyphemus
AAAGACCTGTCTTCCTGATAATAATGACATATGTTCCTGTTAACATTGACCTGTCTTCCTGATTACAATGAGACATGTTCCTGGTAATATTGACCTGTCTTCCTGATTATAATGAGACATGTTCCTGGTAAATTTGAACTGTCTTCCTGATTATAATGTGACATTTTCCTTGTTACATTGACCTGTCTTCCTGGTTATTATGACATATTCCTGGTAACATTGACCTGTCTTCCTGATTATAATGAGACATGTTCCTGGTAATAATGACCTGTCTTCCTGATAATAATGACACATGCTCCTGTTAACATAGACCTGTTTTCCTGATTTTAATGAGACATGTTCCTGGTAACATTGCCCTGTCT
>NW_013852023.1:0-363 GCF_000517525.1 Limulus polyphemus
TTTGTCAATATAACTTAACTCAGAATTCTATTGTTGCTGATTTAAAAGATAATAAAATGTATAAACTACAACAATAAAACCAAGTATTTAAACTTATTTTTAAAAACACTTTATCACGATACACAGTAGTCTGATGTGCAGTGAAAACAACCTGGATAACAAACTGATAGTAATAGAGCTAAAATTATTTAAAACACTATAATAACAAGACTACACCAGCATTGTAACAGATATCACATATCTGATAGTAATAGAGCTATAGTTATTTAACACAATAATAACAAGACTACATCAGCAGTGTAACAGACATCAAATCAAGAATATATCAAATATCTGATAGTAATAGGACTATAGTTATTAGAC
>NW_013852024.1:0-540 GCF_000517525.1 Limulus polyphemus
TTGTGTCTTCTTATTGACAGTACACAGTATCGTTAAATCTTGTGTCATCTTATTGACAGTACAAGGTATCGTTAAATCTTGTGTCTTGTTATTGAGAGTACACAGTTTTGTTAAATCTTGTGTCTTCCTATTGACAGTACACAGTATAGTTAAATCTTGTGCACAGTATCGTTAAATATTGTGTCTTCTTATTGACAGGACACATTATTGTTAAATCTTATGTTTTCTTACTGACAGTACACATTATCGTCGAATATTGTCTCTTCTTATTGACAGTACACAGTATCGTTAAATCTTGTGTCTTCTTATTGACAGAACACAGTATCGTTAAATCTTGTGTCTTCTTATTGACAGTACACAGTATCGTTAAATCTGTTGTCTTTTTATGGGTAGTACACACTATTGCAAAATCGTGTGTCTTCTTATTGAGATTACACAATATTGTTAAATCTTGTGTCTTCTTATTGAAAGTACACAGTATCGTTAAATCTTTTTCTTCTTATTGACAGTACACAGTATCGCTAAATCTTGTGTCTTCTT
>NW_013852025.1:0-971 GCF_000517525.1 Limulus polyphemus
TTTTCGACTTTCATAACTGTCTTTTTAGGCCTTCTTAGACTAGATATTTTCGATTTTGATAGCTGTATTTTTAGTCTTTCTTACACTATATTTTAATGACTTTCAAAATTGTATTTTAATCCTTCTTAAACTTTATTTTGTCGACTGTTATAACGGTATTTTAGTCCTCCGTCCACTAAATTTTGTTGACATTTATATCGGTCCTTTTAGTCAGTTTTCTAATATATTTTGTCGACTGTTATACACTTTCTTAAGTCTTCCTTCTTTCAAATTTTGTTGACATTGATGAGGGTCCTTTTAGTCAGTTTTCCACTAGATTTTGTTGACTTGGAAAACGTGTTTTTAGTTTTCTTCCACTCGATTTTTTTTGACATTGATAAGGGTCCTTTTAGTTCGTTTTCCACTAGATTTTGTTGACTTTGAAAACATGTTTTTAGTTTTCGTCCACTCGATATTGTCGACTTTCATAACAGTCTTTTTAGGCCTTCTTAGATTAGTTATTTTTGACTTTGATAGCGGTATTTTTAGTCTTTCTTACACTATATTTTAATGACTTTCATAATGGTATTTTTAATCCTTCTTAAACAATATTTTGTCGACTGTTATAACGGTCTTTTAGTCTTCCTTCCACTAGATTTTGTTGACATTGATATAGGTCGTTTTCGTCAGTTTTCCAATATATTTTGTCGACTGTTATAACGGACTTTTAGTCTTCCTTCCCCCAGATTTTGTTGACATTGATAACGGTCATTTTAGTCAGTTTTCCACTAGATTTTGTTTAAACACGTTTTCAAAGTTTAGTTTTCTTCCTATCGACCAAATCGAGCTTTCATAACTGCAAAAATAACTAATCTAAGAAGGCTAAAAAGTCAGTTATGAAAGTCGAAAAAATCGAGTGGAAGAAAACTAAAAACACGTTTTCAAAGTCAACAAAATCTAGTTGAAAACTTACTAAAAGGACCCTTAATATT
>NW_013852026.1:0-363 GCF_000517525.1 Limulus polyphemus
GTCTTACTTGGTACAGCTACTCTTTGAACACCTAGGTGTAACTCTAGTTACTGAATGTGTAACTCCATACTCATCTTTAGCGTTATTTGGTACAACAAGTCCACAAACACCTAGGTGTAACTCTAGTTACATAATTTATAACCACCATACTCATCTTTAGCTTTACTTGGTACAACTACTCCATGAACACCTAGGTGTAACTCTAGTTACCGAGTTTATAACCACCATACTCATCTTTAGTCTTACTTGGTACAACTGCTCCATGAACACCTAGGTGTAGCTCTAGTTACTGAATTTATAACCAACCTACTCGTCTTTAGCCATACGTGGGACGACAACTCCACGATCACCTAATTGTAACTC
>NW_013852027.1:0-545 GCF_000517525.1 Limulus polyphemus
AGTTTGATTTTCCGTTTCTCGTTTCCATTTTTTTTTCGTACCAATTCTGACACCAATTTGTTACGTCTCCTTTTGTTAATTAACTTTCCGTAACTTCGTTCCGACGAAACTTTGGCGTCATATGGAGGATGAGCGTCATATACATCTAAGTATATCACTAGTTTTTTGTTTCATTAGTTAGTGTGTACGTGTTGTTATCTAGAATTTACTTAGCCTATCGTGAGAGTCGAGAGCAACAAGAATAAATATTGTTACGTCTCCGTTTGTTAATTAACTTTCCGTAACTTTGTTCCGATGAAATTTCAGCGACACAAGTCCTTACTTAATAAAACTGGTTTATTCTTTCTGAATATAACTTTACTATAGTTTGTTATAGCGCGACTGTTGAAAATAAGTGTATCTTAACGACGTTAACTTCAACAATACGTCTCTCTCTGACTGCAGTTCAATTACTCACTGTCTACACACACACCTTACATTACCATCACGTTGTCACCCTCTTTTATATACCAGACTACCCTATATCTAGTAAATGCTAGAGCATT
>NW_013852028.1:0-646 GCF_000517525.1 Limulus polyphemus
ATGAATATGGTGGTTATAAATTCGGTAACTAGAGTTACACCTAGGTATTCGTGGAGTTGTTGTACCAAATAACGCTACAAATGAGTATGGTGGTTACAAATTAAGTAACTAGAGTTACACCTAGGTGTTCGTGGAGTTGTTGTACCAAATAACGCTAAAGATGAGTATGGGGGTTATAAATTCTGTAATTAGAGTTACACCTAGGTGTTCCTGGAGTTGTTGTACCAAATAATGCTAACGATGAGTATGGTGGTTATAAATATATAACTAGAGTTAGTCCTAGGTGTTCATGGAGTAGTTGTAACAAGTAAGGCTAAAGATGAGTATGGTTGTTATAAATTCTCTAACTAGAGTTACACCTAATACACCAACTCCACGAACACCTAGGTGTAACTCTAGTTACCGAATTTATAACCACTATACTCATCGTTAGGTATAACAACTCCACGAAGACCTAGGTGTAACTCTAGTTACCGAATTTATAACCACCATATTCATCTTTAGCCTTACTTGGTACAACTTCTCTACGTATACCTAGGTGTAACTCTAGTTACCGAATTTACAATCACCATACTCATCTTTAGCCTTACTTGGTACAACTACTCCATGAACACCCAAATAACGCTAAAGATGAGTATGGTGGTTA
>NW_013852029.1:0-394 GCF_000517525.1 Limulus polyphemus
GTGTAAAAGTGTCTATAACAACATGTAAATCAACAGATCTGATTCAATGTGCACGAGTAAAAGTGTCGATAACAACATGTAAATCAACAGATCTGATTCAATGTGCACGTGTAAAAGTGTCTATAACAACATGTAAATCAACAGATCTGATTCAATGTGCACGAGTAAAAGTGTCGATAACAACATGTAAATCAACAGATCTGATTCAATGTGCACGTGTAAAAGTGTCGGTAACAACGTGTAAATCAACAGATCTGATTCAATGTGCATGAGTAAAAGTGTCGATAACAACGTGTAAATCAACAGATCTGATTCAATGTGTACGAGTAAAAGTGTCGATAACAACATGTAAATCAACAGATCTGATTCAATGTGCACGAGTAAAAGTGTCGAT
>NW_013852030.1:0-548 GCF_000517525.1 Limulus polyphemus
AGGGTTGGGATCACAAGATCCTACTGGGTAAAAGTTTGCTGTGGGGGGAAAGGGGAGTACCCCCGAGAAATCCTACTTTCACGGTCGGGGCCTCGAAAATAATATTTCCCGATCGTATCCGGTGGACGCTGAAATGAAGAGAAAATGTAAAGGTTAGTATAGATTAGGTATAATAGATCATTTTAAAAAAAAGGCTTGGCTGGTGGGAAGGCGATGGTAAGGTTGGAAACGTCTGGTGGTAGTTTTCTTCGAAGACTGGTTCTTGTACGTCGGAATAAAAATGTTGAGAACACGGGAACTGGTACTGGAAGCTTTCGTCGAACGCGGAATCTGTCCTGTAATCGTAGGGTGAATGAGACTGTCTGGATGATGAGCGAAGGAATCTGCGGAAACCCAGACACGCATCTCCAAGAAAGCCTGGAGAACCCAGACAGAAGAACAGCCTGTCGACAACTTTGCAAAACTCAATCCACGCAGACTCAACCACCACTAAACCACTCTTCAACATCGACTGACTTCTTCTAAACGAAGACCCCATTGTATCCTTC
>NW_013852031.1:0-363 GCF_000517525.1 Limulus polyphemus
CTTTGGCCTTACATGGTACAACTACTTCATGAACACTTAGGCGTAACTCTAGTTACCGAATTTATAACCACCATACTCATCTTTAGCCTTACTTGGTACAACAACTCCACGAACACCTAGGTGTAACTATAGTTACCGAATCTATAACCACCATACTCATCTTTAACGTTATTTGGTACAACAACTTCACGAATACCTAGATGTAACTCTAATTACCGAATTTATAACCACCATACTCATCTTTAGCGTTATTTGGTACAACAACTCCATGAACACTTAGGTGTAACTTTAGTTACCGAATTTATAACAACCATACACATCTTTAGCATTACTTGGTACAACTACTTTATAAACACCTAGGTG
>NW_013852032.1:0-465 GCF_000517525.1 Limulus polyphemus
ATCATGCAGTGACATGTCTTTAGTAGATGTTTCATGCAGTAACATGATTTTAGTACGATGTTTCATATAATGACATGTTTTAGTACGATGTTTCATGTAGTGACATGGCTTAAGTAAGATGTATCATGCAGTGACATGTCGTTAGTACGATGTTTTATGTAGTAACATGTCGTTAAGTTGATGTTCCATATAGTGACATGTTTTAGTACGATATTTCATGTAGTGACATGTTTTAGTACGATGTTTCATGTAGTAACACGTTTTTAAGTTGATGTTCCATGTAGTGACATTTCTTTAGTACGATGTTTCATGTAGTGACATGTCCTTAGTACGATGTATCATGCAGTGACATGTCTTTAGTACGATGTTTCATATAGTGACATGTCTATACTAGATGTTTCATGCAGTAACATGTTTTAGTACGATTTTTCATGTAATGACATGTTTTAGTACGATTTTTCATGT
>NW_013852033.1:0-362 GCF_000517525.1 Limulus polyphemus
GAGTAACTCAGCTTTACTCTTGATTATTTAATATCTTATACAGTAGCCCCCGAGGAACTCAGTTTTACTCTTGATTAGGTAATATCTTATACAGTAGCCCCAAGTAACTCAGTTTTACTCTTGCTTAGGTAATATCTTATACAGTAGCCCCGAGTAACTCAGCTTTACTCTTGATTAGGTAATATCTTATACAGTAGCCCCGAGTAACTCAGTTTTTCTCTTGATTAGGTAATATCTTATACAGTAGCCCCCGAGAAACTCAGCTTTACTCTTGATTAGGTAATATCCTATACAGTAGCCCCAAGTAACTCAGTTTTACTCTTGATTAGGTAATACCTTATACAGTAGCCCCCGAGTAACTC
>NW_013852034.1:0-380 GCF_000517525.1 Limulus polyphemus
AGTTCCAGCTGCAGCTGCACCTAGTACAGTACCTGACTTACAGTGAGTTCCAGCTGCAGCTGTACCTAGTTGAGTTCTTTACTTAGAGTAAGAAACTTCCAGCTGTAGCTGTACCTAATACAGTACCTGACTTACAGTGAGTTCCAGCTGCAGCTGTACATAGTGCAGTACCCGAGTACTTCACTTAGAGTAAGAAAGTTCTAGCTGTAGCTGTACCTAGTACAACATCTGACTTACAGCGAGTTCCAGCTGCAGCTGTACCTAGTTGAGTACTTCCATTATAATAAGAAAGTTCCAGCTGCAGCTGTACATAGTGCAGTATTTGACTTACAGCCAGTTCCAGCTGCAGCTGTACCTAGTGCAGTATTTGACTTACAGTG
>NW_013852035.1:0-609 GCF_000517525.1 Limulus polyphemus
GTTATATGTAGATATTGTTTTGATACATGTTATATGTAGATATTGTTTTGATACATGTTATATGTAGATATTGTTTGATACATGTATGTAGATATTGTTTTGATACATGTTATATGTAGATATTGTTTGATACATGTTATATGTAGATATTGTTTTGATACATGTTATATGTAGATATTGTTTGATACATGTTGTATGTAGATATTGTTTTGATACATGTTATATGTAGATATTGTTTTGATACATGTTATATGTAGATATTGTTTTGATACATGTTATGTAGATATTGTTTTGATACATGTTGTATGTAGATATTGTTTGATACATGTTGTATGTAGATATTGTTTTGATACATGTTATATAGATATTGTTTGATACATGTTGTATGTAGATGTTGTTTGATACATGTTGTATGTAGATATTGTTTTGATACATGTTGTATGTAGATATTGTTTGATACATGTTGTATGTAGATATTGTTTTGATACATGTTGTATGTAGATATTGTTTGATACATGTTGTATGTAGATATTGTTTGATACATGTTATATGTAGATATTGTTTGATACATGTTGTATGTAGATATTGTTTTGATACATGGTTATATGT
>NW_013852036.1:0-362 GCF_000517525.1 Limulus polyphemus
CAACAAAAGCAGTATGCTGCTTTATGTAGAGGTGAATACATCAACCAGGAACGATTGACCTCTTGTCCAGTCAGAAGGCGTCGTTTGAACCAAAATGCAGTCATAGAACGTCCATCTTTGGCATCAAATGGACATTCTTTATGTTGAAATTCATGTGCTCCAACTTTAACAATCTCTGTATGATGTGCATGTTTTACAACTGCTGAGCTTCTTGTATCAAACTTCATAAATCCAATATCCCTGTGTGTTAAAATATTTATTAGTTCATCCTCTTTTAGCTTAGCACCACTATTCTGTGGAATTGTTTCTGACAAACTGGAATCCTCTTGTTTATTATTATTGTAGCTTTCAACAGGACAGAG
>NW_013852037.1:0-363 GCF_000517525.1 Limulus polyphemus
AATTTCTCGTTTTTCTTGTTTCTTTTCTTTTTCCTCTAACAACTGCTGTAATTTCTCTTCTTGTTTCTTTTATTTTTCCTCCAACAACTGCTGTAATCTCTCTTCTTGTTTATTTTGTTGTTGGAGCTGCCACTGTTGCAGGTTTTCTTGCAACTGCTGTAATCTCTCTTCTTGTTTCTTTTCTCTTTCCTCCAACAACTGCTGTAATCTCTCTTCTTGTTTCTTTTCTCTTTCCTCCAACAACTGCTGTAATCTCTCTTCTTGTTTCTTTTCTCTTTCCTCCAACAACTGCTGTAATCTCTCTTCTTGTTTCTTTTCTCTTTCCTCCAACAACTGCTGTAATCTCTCTTCTTGTTTCTTTTC
>NW_013852038.1:0-363 GCF_000517525.1 Limulus polyphemus
GAATCGTTATACACTAAATAAACATGAATTGTTTGATGGTCGACTATATATTTGTACTGTAGAATCGTTATACACTAAATAAACATGAATTGTTTGATGGTCGACTATACAGGGACTGGAGAATCGTTATACACTAAACAAACATGAATTGCTTGATGGTCGACTATACAGGGACTGTAGAATCGTTATACACTAAATAAACATGAACTGTTTGATGGTCGACTATACAGGGACTGTAGAATCGTTATAATACACTAAACAAACATGAATTGTTTGATGATCGACTATACAGGGCCTGTAGAATCGTTATACACTAAATAAACATGAATTGATTGATGGTCGACTATACAGGGACTGGAGAAT
>NW_013852039.1:0-667 GCF_000517525.1 Limulus polyphemus
TGTTTGTTTTAGTTTATCCTTGTACGTGCGTAACATGTACCTTTAGGTATATGCTGTGCTTGTTTTAGTTTATCCTTGTACATGTGTAATGTATACCTTTAGGTACATGGTGTGCTTGTTTTAGTTTATCCTTGTACATGTGTAATGTGTACCTTTAGGTATATGATGTGTTTGTTTTATTTTATCCTTGTACATGTGTAACATGTACCTTTAGGTATGTTGTGTGTTTGTTTTATTTTATCCTTGTACATGTGTAATGTGTACCTTTAGGTATATTGTGTGTTTGTTTTATTTTGTCCTTGTACATGTGTAATGTGTACCTTTAGGTATATTGTGTGTTTGTTTTATTTGTCCTTGTACATGTGTAATGTGTACCTTTAGGTATATGGTGTGTTTGTTTTAGTTTATCCTTGTACGTGTGTAACGTGTACCTTTAGGTATATGGTGTGTTTGTTTTAGTTTATCCTTGTACATGTGTAATGTGTACCTTTAGGTATATGGTGTGTTTGTTTTAGTTTATCCTTGTACGTGTGTAACGTGTACCTTTAGGTATATGGTGTGTTTGTTTTAGCTGATCCTTGTACATGTGTAATGTGTACCTTTAGGTATATGGTGTGTTTGTTTTACTTTGTCCTTGTATGTCTGTAACATGTACCTTTAGGCATAT
>NW_013852040.1:0-363 GCF_000517525.1 Limulus polyphemus
TAACAGTGTACGACTTATCTTTGCTGGCATGAACTTCTTTACACTCATGTAAACATTGTAGGACTTATCTTTGCTGGCACGAACTTCATTACACTCATATAATCAATGTAGGACTTATCTTTGCTGGCATGAACTTCTTTACACTCATGTAAAAGTGTACGACTTATCTTTGCTGGCATGAACTTCTTTACACTCATGTAAACAGTGTAGGACTTATCTTTGCTGGCATGAACTTCTTTACACTCATGTAAACAGTGTAGGGCATATATTTGCAAGCATGAACTTCTTTACACTCATATAAACAATGTAGGACTTATCTTTGCTGGCATGGACTTCTTTACGCTCGTGTAACAGGTAGGACTT
>NW_013852041.1:0-362 GCF_000517525.1 Limulus polyphemus
AAACTATATATATTTCATCGCTACGAATCTTCTCCTATACGTGACTATTCTGTGAACAAACTATATAGATTTCATTGCTACGAATCTGCTCCTATACGTGACTATTCTGTGAACAAACAATATAGATTTCATTGCTACGAATCTTCTCCTATACGTGACTATTCTGTGAACAAACTATATATATATTTCATCGCTACGAATCTTCTCCTATACGTGACTATTCTGTGAACAAACTATATAGATTTCATTGCTACGAATCTGCTCCTATACGTGACTATTCTGTGCACAAACTATATATATTTCATCGCTACGAATCTGCTCCTATACGTGACTATTCTGTGAAACCAACTATATAGATTTCA
>NW_013852042.1:0-363 GCF_000517525.1 Limulus polyphemus
CTATATAAAGTAACTTATTATCTGATGTCCAGCTATATAAAGTAACTTATTATCTAATAACCAAATGTATAAAATAACTTGTTATCTGATGTCCAACTATATAAAGTAACTTATTATCTGATGTCGAGATCAGATAGGCAGAAAAACTTGTTATCTGATGCCCAGCTATATCTAGTAACTTATTATCTGATGTCCAGCTATATAAAGTAACTTGTTATCTGATGTCCAGCTATATAAAGTAACTTATTATCTAATAACCAAATGTATAAAATAACTTGTTATCTGATGTCCAACTATATAAAGTAACTTATTATCTGATATCCAACTATATAAAGTAACTTGTTCTCTAATAACCAAATGTAT
>NW_013852043.1:0-298 GCF_000517525.1 Limulus polyphemus
CAAAACCTTTCATAACTCCCTTAAAATGAACTGTAGGAAGGTGACACTCTGCATATAACTGTGCAACGATAGAGTGTACCTACTTACCTTATTTGGTAAAGAACCATCAATTCAAGACTCTCTGGTATGTACTGCAGTGAAGCTTTTGGTTACTGATTGTTTCTCGATTTCCATTCATACGCTTTCAGGGAATCCAATAAAAGAGTAACAAAAACGACCATGAAAATCGTAAAACTAATACTAGAAAGTTTTAATTTTGTAAGTAAATGTGAAAAGTTCCCACGAACCTTGCATAAAA
>NW_013852044.1:0-596 GCF_000517525.1 Limulus polyphemus
CGTTCATAACTTAAACCTTCCTGCGTTCATAAGTTAAACCTTCCTGCTTTCATAACTTAAACCTTCCTGCGTTCATAACTTAAACCTTCCTGTTCATAACTTAAACCTTCCTGCGTTCATAACTTAAACCTTCCTGCTTTCATAACTTAAACCTTCCTGCGTTCACTCGATTGGTTGTTAAAGCTGATGTGTAGTTAGTGGACATATTATGTTTCATTTGTTGAGGATGAACTGACCGTAGTGAACAGGGTGAACTGACCGTAGCTGTTCTCGGATGTCAAGCGGACACATCTTAGTTAAGGGGCAGCTAGGATGATGTAATTTCTACTTAGAAACCGGTGATCTTTCAACAGTGAGACATTATCCTCACATATAAATAAACACCATTGGGTAGAAACCGGTGATCTTTCAACAGTGAGACATTATCCTCACATATATATAAACACCATTGGGTAGAAACCGGTGATCTTTCAACAGTGAGACATTATCCTCACATATAAATAAACATCATTGGGTAGAAACCGGTGATCTTTCAACAGTGAGACATTATCCTCACATATATATAAACACCATTGGGTAGAAACCGGTGATCTTTC
>NW_013852045.1:0-363 GCF_000517525.1 Limulus polyphemus
AACAGATTATGTTGGTGTAGTTTATTAGTAGAGAGCGATGTAACATATTATGTTGGTGTAGTTTATTAGTAGAGAACGATGTAACAGATTATGTTGGTGTAGTTTATTAGTAGAGAGCGATGTAACAGATTGTCTTGGTGTGGTTTATTAGTAGAGAGCGATGCAACAGATTATCTTGGTGTAGTTTATTAGTAGAGAGCGATGCAACAGATTATCTTGGTGTTGTTTCTTATTAGAGAACGATGCAACATATTATGTTGGTGTAGTTTATTACTAGAGAACGATGTAACAGATTATGTTGGTGTAGTTTATTATTAGAGAACGATGTAACAGATTATGTTGGTGTAGTTTATTATTAGAGAG
>NW_013852046.1:0-363 GCF_000517525.1 Limulus polyphemus
AACGATACTGTGCACTGTCAATAAGAAGACACAAGATTTAACTATACTGTGTACTTTCAATAAGAAAACACAAGATTTAACGATACTGTGTACTGTCAATAAGAAGACACAAGATTTAACGATACTGTGTACTGTCAATAAGAAGACACAAGAATTAACGATACTGTGTACTTTCAATAAGAAGAAACAATATTCAACGATAATGTGTACTGTCAGTAAGAAAACACAAGATTTAACAATAATGTGTCCTGTCAATAAGAAGAACAGAAGTTATAACGATACTAAGTACTGTCAATAAGAAGACACAAGATTTAACTATACTGTGTACTTTCAATAAGATGACACAAGGTTTAACAATATTGT
>NW_013852047.1:0-363 GCF_000517525.1 Limulus polyphemus
AGTTTTGACTGTACTGTAACAGTTTGAACCTCCTTTGCCTCATGAAATTTTTGACAACCCTTATAAGCTGCCGAATGTTCACCACCACATAAACAACATAATGGAGTCTGCTTAGTGCAGTCCTTTGCATTGTGATTTGCGCCACAAGTAATACATCGAACATAAAGTACCGCGTCGGGTGGGGGATAAATTCCCGTACAGGAAACAACAAAAAGCCGAGATGGACTCTTAGGTAGGGTCGTAGATGAGAAATGAAGAATAACTGAACTTATAGGTTCTTTAAGTTTTAGTTCTTTGTTGTATCACGTCATCTTTATTGCCTTCGTAACACCCTCTATGGACGTACAGTCCTCCTCAGTAATG
>NW_013852048.1:0-363 GCF_000517525.1 Limulus polyphemus
ATCACCTGTCAAGAAAAAAATAAAGATTATAATAGACTACCAACTATGACAATGACTGATATAGAATCGCCACATCCTTGCAAATGAATGCCACATAAGATAACTTAAAAGTAAATTTCTAAAAAGACGAAAAAGAAACACTAGCGATAAAACGCATATCAAAATAGACTGGTCATGTGATTAACCACCATAACAAAACAATATCCACGAGCAAGAGTCTCCTAGAGTTGGAAAGGTGCGTAATTATCGGTATTCATTACTGGAAATATCGTAATTTAATTTCCTTGCCTGACAGTTTCTTCAGGATCTATGAAACTGCAATTGAAAGAGAATACATCTGTCCTTGGGAAACTATGACTAACA
>NW_013852049.1:0-364 GCF_000517525.1 Limulus polyphemus
TTATTTTTACTACAGATATCTTTCTGATGAGTGAATTTTTTGGTTACTGACAGTATTGTTACTACAGATATCTCTCTGATGAGTGAACTGTTTTGTTACTGACATTATTGTTACTACAGATATCTATCTGATGAGTGAACTGTTTGGTTACTGACATTATTGTTACTACAGATATCTCTCTGATGAGTGAATTGTTTGGTTACTGACATTATTGTTACTAGAGATATATCTCTGATGAGTGAACTGTTTGGTTACTGACATTATTGTTGCTACAGATATCTCTCTGATGAGTGAATTGTTTGGTTACTGACATTATTGTTACTAGAGATATATCTATGATGAGTGAATTGTTTGGTTACTGACA
>NW_013852050.1:0-361 GCF_000517525.1 Limulus polyphemus
AATATACAATATAATAGCATTAGATGGGATCAGGGGCTTTCTTAAGCTTGGTAGAATAATAGGTATTATTAGATATTAGAAAATGGAATGTGTGAATTTAAAAGTGACTTTATACAACCTAACAAAATCCTAAGAAGATCCCTTAAATGACAACCTATTTAACATATAAAGAAAAGTATTCAACTGATAAACAATGAATACCAAATATTAGACTGGTAACTACATAACAAAACTAAAACTTTAATAAGTATATATTAAATTATTGTAAACAGCAGATATTTATTAACTTTGTGTAATCAGTAAAGTAGAAATGATCATGGAACGAGTTTAAAAGGTAACATTTTTAAGGTTTGAATTGTTA
>NW_013852051.1:0-362 GCF_000517525.1 Limulus polyphemus
ATCTACACAACACATCTAAACGGTGAATCTAGTCTTTAAAAAAATGTCATATATATCATAAAGGTGTTGATATACACAACACATCCAAACGGTGAATTTAGTCTTTAAGAAATGTAATATATGTCATAAAGGTGTTGATCTACACAACACATCCAAATGGTGAATCTAGTCTTAAGAAATGTCTTACATTCCAAGAATGTCCCCCGGTGGGATATCGGTAGGCCTACGGATTTATAACGCAAAAATCAGGGGTTCGATTCTCCTCGGTGGACACAACAGATAGCCCGATGTGGCTTTGCTATAAACACCCACATACACACATTCTAAGAAAATGTAGGTTTACACATAACATCCATCTTTAG
>NW_013852052.1:0-362 GCF_000517525.1 Limulus polyphemus
GTTATATTGATCTTTCAGCCATGTCTGGCTAAAAATACAGAAGTTTCAGTGACGTGGTGCACATGTACTCATGTTACCATATTCAATAATATAAAACTGACCTTTAGTCTTTACAAAGTGACCTGTCTTTGCTGTGTTTCAGTATACCAGTATTTTGTAAAATACAGTCAAATTTCAATTATTATATATGTATATAGATTATTGCTATTTAGAAATAAGCTCTTAAACTTATCATTCTTAAAACATAGAACAGTAAGTAAAGTATTAAAGTAAACAATTATCTTTTCTAGTTACAACCTTTGTACTCAGTTGCTGCTTGATGTAGATTAATAGGCCTTTTAAAATTTTGCATGCGGAGGATA
>NW_013852053.1:0-361 GCF_000517525.1 Limulus polyphemus
AGAGTTCACGCTGCTAACCCCACGGGTTCGGGTTTGGCACAATAAACAAAAGTACAGCTGCAATGAAATATAAGCATAAACTTGAAATAAAAATATATTTATGAAACAAAATTAAAATGTTTTTATGTACATATATAAACATGAAATCCTAGTTAAAAATAATAATACTCATTTATTGTTTAGGTTTATTTACAAATATTATTTTCGGGTCTTGTATATTACTTGAAACCATAAGGAGAGTATGTGATTATTAAAAAAATTAAAAATAGATAAAATTTGCATTTTATGGACGATACAAATCTTTTGGGATTTCAAAATAATGTACTAAAACATAAAAAGTTCAAATATAAATATCGTAATC
>NW_013852054.1:0-362 GCF_000517525.1 Limulus polyphemus
TTATAATTATGACTTTATTAACTGATGAAATCTTAATCTCATTGTAAAGTTTGTCACTAACTTCATCAGTATCATTTGGTGGTCTGTAACAAATTCCCACTAAAAGCCTTTTCCCTTTATATCCACTAATAGAAACCCAAATGGATTCAGTCTCTTTGCTATTATCTTTGTTATCCTCAACTTCAATGGGAGGTAACTCACATTTTACATATAAAGCCACTCCCCCATCTCTAATACTCTATCTCTATTAAATAGCATGTAACCCTGTATTTAAAAGAAATTTCTGTCATCAAAATCATTTACGTTTAACCATGTTTCAGTTATTCCCATTATATCAAAATCCTCCATCCCTACCAGTGCTC
>NW_013852055.1:0-362 GCF_000517525.1 Limulus polyphemus
CTCAACAAAAATCTGTATCTGTTCAATTCACTAAAGTTGAGGATTCTTCTAAAAAATACAGCTCCTCTAGTTCAAAATCTTCTGACAGTTAGGATAAACTTCTTTAAAATAATCAAGGCCTGTCTGCCATTTTTGTAAAATTCCTGGTCATGTTATGTCCGATTACTGGTGTTTGAAAAAGAAAAAAGAAAAGGAGGCAACACCCAGTGCATTTGTGTCCGCATGTGGACGTAGTTTAACCAGATCACCCGATGTTGTTGATTTGGCCACTGATATAAAGGCTGATGTAATCAGGGAGGAATTTAGACATTTTGTGTCTGTTGGTTCTGTGTATTTGACAAATGACACTGGCCATCCCCATA
>NW_013852056.1:0-363 GCF_000517525.1 Limulus polyphemus
GTAGGGAAAGGTAGGTTATAGGAGCTAATTAATAAGTACAAGGGGTCGATAAAGGCATTTAAAGAAAAAGGACATAACATAATTTTGTCAGGGATACTGCCCAGAATTAACTGTGGGGATGAAGTTATAAATAGATCACTAGGGCTAGGCTTAGGTTAGTATGTGAGGATGAGCAAATTGGTTGGTTGGACTTGTGGGATCAGTTTCAGTGGAAGAAGAGCTTTTGGAGTGAATTGTTTACATTTAAATAGAGTGGGGGCTGGCTTGTTTGCTGAGGCTACTAACTCGGCTATAAGGGAAGTTTTGAAGTAGGACTAGACAGTGGTCAGGGACAGGAAAACTAAATGCAAAAGAATAAGAGGC
>NW_013852057.1:0-362 GCF_000517525.1 Limulus polyphemus
TTAAAAGGTGCCCTGTACAGAAATTCTTTAATCAAAATGAGTTGTCTAAATTTATCACTCTTTGTCCATTGATTTAGATTTAAGTCATTTGTCTAACTCTACTTCTTTACAACTAGCAAATTCAACATATGACATATGTACTTTCTCTAAAATTTTGCTTGTATTTCTCTGGGATTTGTTCATGTGTTTCCAAAATTTTCTTTTTGACAACACCATAATTTGCACAGTCTTCAAAACTTAAAGATGAAAAACCTCTAGAGCTTTCCCTGTTAATTTTGCTTGCAATAACATAGACCACTTAACCCTAGGAACTACTTAAGTATACGTGTTTTCCCAAAAACCAAAAAGAAACTATCAACATC
>NW_013852058.1:0-363 GCF_000517525.1 Limulus polyphemus
AGGCGTCACAGTGGTCATGTGACTCGCTGACGTAACACTGCCCCCTCCTTAATATTGTTCGTCCCGAACAATAACCACATATGATAAACCAATAACAATAACTTAATTAAAATGTACAGAATTACAAAGACAAAATTACAATTCAACAAAGTCTCTTAATTTTACGGGACGGATCTTCTTCCGTACTGGTCTCCATCTCATTGGCTTCTGCTTCATGTGGGGTTCATCCGCTTCATCAGTAAATGTCCAATCATCGGTAACAGTCACATCAGTGGTAGTAACTTCACCAAGAGCTTCACCATTTCCCTTCTCAAAACTGAGTAGAGTTTCTTCTTCGACGGTGGCTTCTTCAGGTGGCACGTC
>NW_013852059.1:0-362 GCF_000517525.1 Limulus polyphemus
TGATTTATTCTTCAGGTTTGGTATGCCATACGAACTGCATTCAGATCAAGGCCGTAACTTTGAATCAGCTGTGTTCCATGAATACTGCAAGTTGTTTGGCATGCGAAAGACCAGGACAACGCCACTTCACCCACAGTCTGATGGGATGGTAGAAAAGTACAACTGGACACTGGGACAGGAATTGGCAAAGTTTTGTAATAGCCGACAAGATGACTGGGATGTCTTACTCCCTCTACTGTAGATGGCCTATAGAACAGCAGGGCATGAAGCCACTGGATACATTCCAGCAAAGTTAATGTTTGTTCGGGAACTTCGGTTGTCAATGGATCTGATAACAGGACGCCCACCTTATGAAGAGTTGC
>NW_013852060.1:0-362 GCF_000517525.1 Limulus polyphemus
GGATTCAAACCTAAAGCAGATAGAGATATAAAACAAGCTTATTGGATTGCTAATCTAAACACTGTTCAACCTTTTTAAATTAATCTAGATCTTGGAATTAGTGATCTCCGTTCATTGGTTTCATCTCTGTCAGAAAAAAATATTTTTATTCTTTACTTATTTTTTCATGTAATGTGAACGCTGAATTCCTTAAAACTTACTATATTCAAGATAATTTTTCATTCCTGTTTTTATTATAAATTGATTAGCATAACATTTTTTTTTAATCAGTCTTCAGGTGTCACTTTTATTTCAATTAAACACTTAAGTATAGTTTTAAATATACATATATTTAGCTATTTCTAAAGTAAAATATTCCTAAC
>NW_013852061.1:0-659 GCF_000517525.1 Limulus polyphemus
TATATATATATATATATATATATATGGAGTATATATTTATGGAATAGGTAAAACATGAGATAGTTTTTTTAACTATGCTAAATACCATCTCTGATATACACTAATATGTTGATTAAAGATAAATATTTAGTAGAAATGAATCATGTAGTTTTGTGGTCAGTGATAATTGCGACTGAAGATAAATATATAGCTTTTTTTTGGACTTAGTAAACACTGCTGAGAATAAATATTGATTTATTACCTATAATGCCCACAAATTAGAGTCAACTGAGTACTGCAAAGTCAAGCTAAGTCATCCAATACCAATGCATCGAGAACGTTTACACGTGTTTAGGTGTGAGAAACAACGTTGTGTAGATTTTGGTTATAACCTCATCTTTACATTCTTTCATAGCGAAAGATTTATTTGGATAACATTCCCTATATCTTTAGATGCAGGAAAAATTGGTGTTATAAATATTGGTTATAACCTCATCTTTACATTCTTTCATAGCGAAAGATTTATTTGGATAACATTCCCTATATCTTTAGATGCAGGAAAAATTGGTGTTATAAACATTGGTTATGACCTCATCTTTACATTCTTTCATAGCGAAAGATATATTTGGATAACATTCCCTATATCTTTAGATGCAGGAAAAATTGGTGTTATAAATATT
>NW_013852062.1:0-359 GCF_000517525.1 Limulus polyphemus
AGCAAAAATAAAGGTGGATACTCCATATTATGTAGGAGACCTTGAGGTCGTGTGTATCAAGCAACCAATACAGTGAAGCACTTGATGAAGTTACTACCACTGATGTGACTTTTACCGATGATAGGACATTTCCTGATGAAGCAGATGAACCCCACATGAAGCAGAAGCCAACGGGAGAAGATACGTCCTGTAAAGTTAAGAGACTTTGTTGAATTGTAATTTTGTGTTTGTAAATTCTGTACATCCATCTCGTTGGCTTCTGCTTCACGTGGGGCTCATCTACTCCATCATGAAATGTCCTATTATCGGTAATAGTCACATCAGTGGTAGTAACTTCTATTAAGGGCTTCACTGTTCCC
>NW_013852063.1:0-361 GCF_000517525.1 Limulus polyphemus
GAGTATTTACTTATACCGTGTTTAGATCTAATGAGTATTTACTTATACCGTGTTTAAATCTAATAAGTATTTAATTATATCATGTTTAAATCTAATAAGTATTTACTTATATCATGTTTAGATCTAATAAGTATTTACTTATATCATGTTAAGATCTAATGAGTATTTACTTATACCATGTTTAAATCTAATAAGTATTTACTTATACCATGTTTAAATCTAATAAGTATTTACTTATATCATGTTTAAATCTAATAAGTATTTACTTATATCATGTTTAGATCTAATAAGTATTTACTTATACCATGTTTAGATCTAATAAGTATTTACTTATACCATGTTTAAATCTAATAAGTATTTA
>NW_013852064.1:0-362 GCF_000517525.1 Limulus polyphemus
TGACTATAACACGTGTATATGTATAAACTAAGTTACATAGAATCAGATAGTTGACTATAACACGTGTATATATATAAACTAAGTTACACAGAATCAGATAGTTGACTATAAGATGTGTATATGTATAAACTAAGTTACATAGAATCAGATGGTTGACTATAGGATGTGTATATGTATAAACTAAGTTACATAGAATCAGATAGTTGAGTTTAACACGTGTATATGTATAAACTAAGTTACATAGAATCAGGTAGTTGACTATAACACGTGTATATGTATAAACTAAGTTACATAGAATCAGATAGTTGATTATAATATGTGTATATGTATAAACTATGTTACATAGAATCAGATAGTTGACT
>NW_013852065.1:0-362 GCF_000517525.1 Limulus polyphemus
AATTACGGGAGCGCACAGTTAACACCCATGGGTGTATATCGTATGGTGTAAAACTAACTTCACATAAACGTAGAGAAAGTGAGCCATTATGAAACGAATTACGGGAGCGCACAGTTAACACCCATGGGTGTATATCGTATGGTGTAAAACTAACTTCACATAAACGTAGAGAAAGTGAGCCATTATGAAACGAATTACGGGAGCAGTGAGGCGAAGGTTTGAAAAAGCCACCAAACATATACGGAACAACATGTCGACAAATACCGCGTTTGAAAATACTACAAATATGGGGTTCATTGACAAATACCGCAAATACTACAAATACGGGGTACATTGACAAATACCGCAAATACTACAAATAC
>NW_013852066.1:0-363 GCF_000517525.1 Limulus polyphemus
GTGTCCCGTCCTATGATAGTTTCGTTATTATTAATTATAATAAGATTCCTACGGCTAATTGAAAACTTAGTGTGTCCCGGCCTATGATAGTTTCGTTATTATTAATTATAATAACATTCCTACGGCTAATTGAAAACTTAGTGTGTCCCGGCCTATGATAGTTTCGTTATTATTAATTATAATAAGATTCCTACGGCTAATTGAAAACTTAGTGTGTCCGGCCTATGATAGTTTCGTTATTATTAATTATAATAAGATTCCTACGGCTAATTGAAAACTTAGCGTGTCCCGTCCTATGATAGTTTCGTTATTATTAATTATAATAAGATTCCTACGGCTAATTGAAAACTTAGTGTGTCCCGG
>NW_013852067.1:0-362 GCF_000517525.1 Limulus polyphemus
GAAGTACATCAAATTATCTATATTCTTTACTGAGTTACTTCTATATGTACATATTATTGAAGTATATCAAATTACCTATATTATTTACTGAGTTACTTCTACATGTACACATTATAAAAGTACATCAAATTATCTATACTATTTAGTGGGTTACATCTATAGGTACATATTATAAAAGTAAATCAAATTATCTATATTTACTGAGTTACTTCTACACGTACATATTATAGAAGCACGTCAAATTATCTACATTATTTACTGAGTTACTTCTACAGGTACATATTATAAAAGTACATCAAATTATCTATATTATTTACTGAGTTACTTCTACAGGTACATGTTATAGAAGTACATCAAATTAT
>NW_013852068.1:0-361 GCF_000517525.1 Limulus polyphemus
CATTGGCTTGTGGCTGTATTCTCTACTGCTCATCACGTTGACATTGTTGTTGTAACGTATTTTACTATTGTTGTTACCATTGGCTTGTGACAGTATTTTTTACTGCTCATCACGTTGACATTGTTGTTGTAACGTATTTTACTATTGTTGTTACCAATGGCTTGTGACAGTATTTTCTCTTGGTTATGACGTTGACATTGTTGTTGTAACGTATTTTACTATTGTTGTTACCAATGGCTTGTGACAGTATTTTCTCTTGGTTATGACGTTGACATTGTTGTTGTAACGTATTTTACTATTGTTGTTACCAATGGCTTGTGGCTGTATTTTCTACTGCTCATCACGTTGACATTGTTGTTGT
>NW_013852069.1:0-363 GCF_000517525.1 Limulus polyphemus
GGAAAAGGACCAAGAGTTTCCCAGAATGGTATAAATAGGAAAAAGACCAAGAGTTGCTCAGAATGGTATAAATAAGGAAAGGACCAAGAGCTACTCAGAATGGTATAAATATGGAAAGAACCAAGAGTTGCCCAGAATGATATAAATAGGAAAAGGACCAAGAGTTACTCAGAATGATATAAATAGGAAAAGGACCAAGAGTTGCTCAGAATGGTATAAATAGAAAAAGGACCAAGAGTTGCCCAGAATGATATAAATAGGAAAAGGACCAAGAATTACTCAGAATGATATAAATAGGGAAGGAACCAAGAGTTGCCCAGAATGATATAAATAGTGAAAGGACCAAGAGTTGCCCAGAATGAT
>NW_013852070.1:0-362 GCF_000517525.1 Limulus polyphemus
GAGACGTTACAGCGTTTGTTTAGCGCGATTGTTGAAGTTGAATGTATAGGTAAAGTTATATTCGGAAAGAATAAACCAGTTTTTTATTAAGTAAGGACTTGTGTCGTTAAAGTTTCGTCGCAACGAAGTTGCGGAAAGTTAATTAACAAACGGAGACGTAACAATATATTTAAACAAGGCACAAGCTCAACAGACTACAAGTTTTTTTTATATATTTAAGCCAGGCACAAGCTCAACAGACTACAAGTTTTTGACATATTTAAGCCAGGCACAAACTCAACAGACTACAAGTTTTTTTGATACATTTAAGCAAGGCACAAGCTCAACAGACTACAAGTATTTTTGATATATTTAAGCCAGGC
>NW_013852071.1:0-360 GCF_000517525.1 Limulus polyphemus
GTAAAAGTACTCATGCTAGAAATTTTAATAAATTTGACCCGAAAAAACGGCACTAACTCGGTAACCGGTGGCCCGATGAAGTTTCGTAAAGAGCGCGAACGGTAGCGTGATGTAAAATTACTCATGCTAGAAATTTTCATAAAAGTGACCCGAAAAACGGTGCTAACTCGGTAGCCCGTGGCCCGATGTTAACGAAACTTGTTTTATTCTGCTAATATTTTCATATCTATTCTCACTTCGTTACAAATATGGCACTATTGTGCGCCGTTTTTGCTGTATTTAATTACAGACAAGCATACACACAAACAAACAATCTCAGAGTTTTAGTAGTATATAGCTAGGTTTAACCCGTTTGAAGTT
>NW_013852072.1:0-362 GCF_000517525.1 Limulus polyphemus
ATTTCCTCAGTTTATAAATTAAATATCCTTTTCCTTTGAGTGAAATGATTACAGTGCTTGCTTTTCTGAATAACAAAAACTGTTATATTTTTAGTCATTCTACATAATTAATGTTTACATTAACAATTACCATGTTTATACTCCACTGAGTGGATGCTGCTGTGCCGTACAGCAGCAATAAAAGACTAGAGGCAAGGCAGCTAGTCATCACTACTCTTTTACCAACAATGAATTGATTAAAATAATAAGCAATTACTATAACACGTATTGCATCTTGTCACTTAACTCACTCTCACCCTCGTTTAATAAAGGGGCCAAGAAACCATATTCATTAAAGAGGGGGCATGGGTGACAAAGGTTTG
>NW_013852073.1:0-361 GCF_000517525.1 Limulus polyphemus
GTATGTATGTTTGTTTGTTTCCGGATAAATTAACAGAGTATTTATTTAATAAAAGTTTTTATTTTATCACGACAGTGTGTATGTTTCTTTGTTTCCGGATATACTAATAGAGTCTTTATTTAATAAAAGTTTTTATTTTATCACGACAGTGTGTATGTTTGTTTGTTTCCGGATAAATTAACAGAGTCTTTATTTAATAATAGTTTTTATTTTATCAGGACAGTGTGTATGTTTATTTGTTTCCGGATAAATTAATAGAGTCTTTATTTAATAAAAGTTTTTATTTTATCAGGACAGTGTGTATGTTTGTTTGTTTCCGGATAAATTAATAGAGTCTTTATTTAATAAAAGTTTTTGTTTT
>NW_013852074.1:0-362 GCF_000517525.1 Limulus polyphemus
ATAAATACTGTGTACTGCCAATAAGAAGACACAAGATTTAACGATACTGTGTACTGTCAATAAGAAGACACAAGATTTAGCGATAATGTGTACTTTCAATAAGAAGACACAAGTTTTAACAAAATGTGTACTATCAATAAGAGGACATACGACTTAACAATACTCTGAACTGTCAATAAGAAGACACAAGTTTTAACGATACTGTGTACTGTCAATAAAAAGACACAAGATTTAACATTACTGTGTACTGTCAATAAGAAGACACAAGATTTAACGATACTGTGTACTGTCAATAAGAAGACACAAGATTTAACGATACTGTGCACTGTCAATAAGAAGACACAAGATTTAACGATACTGTG
>NW_013852075.1:0-361 GCF_000517525.1 Limulus polyphemus
ATAACTAGCATCATATTTTGTCAAATCAAGCTCTACCTTACAACCCACATCTTGTCCTGACATATAACTACCATCATATTTTGTAAAATCAAGCTCTACCTTACAACCCACATCTTTTCCGGACATATAACTAGCATCATATTTTGTCAAATCAAGCTATAACTTACAACCCACATCTTGTCCTGACATATAACTAGCATCATATTTTGTGAAATAAAAATCTACCTCACAACCCACATCTTGTCCTTACATTTAACTAGCATCATATTTTGTCAACTCAAGCTCTACCTTACAAACCACATCTTCTCCTGACATATAACTAGCATCATGTTTTGTCAAATCAAGCTATACCTTACAACCC
>NW_013852076.1:0-362 GCF_000517525.1 Limulus polyphemus
ATATATAGTAGATTGTTTAGCCTACACTTGTAAATGAACATCTGTTCCTGTGATCTGAGATATGTATATGGCAGATTGTTTAGGCTACACTTGTAAATGAACATCTGTTCCTGTGATCTGAGATATGTATATGGCAGATTGTTTAGCCTACACTTGTAAATGAACATCTGTTCCTGTGATCTGAGATATGTATATGGCAGATTGTTTAGGCTACACTTGTAAATGAACATCTGTTCCTGTGATCTGAGATATATATATGGTAGATTGTTTGGACTACACTTGTAAATGAACATCTGTGCCTGTGATCTGAGATATATATATATGGTAGATTGTTTAGGCTACACTTGTAAATGAACATCTGT
>NW_013852077.1:0-362 GCF_000517525.1 Limulus polyphemus
ACATGTCTTAAAGATACGGTTACAATCTCCAATAAAGGACATGTCTTAAAGATACGGTTACAATCTCCAATAAAGGGCATGTGTTAAAGATACGGTTAAAATCTCCAATAAAGGGCATGTTTTAAAGATACGGTTACAATCTCCAATAAAGGACATGTCTTAAAGATACGGTTACAATCTCCAATAAAAGGCATGTCTTAAAGATACGGTTACAATCTCCAATAAAGGGCATGTTTTAAAGATACGGTTACAATCTCCAATAAAGGGCATGTCTTAAAGATACGGTTACAATCTCCAATAAAGGGCATGTTTTAAAGATACGGTTACAATCTCCAATAAAAGGCATGTTTTAAAGATAAGGT
>NW_013852078.1:0-363 GCF_000517525.1 Limulus polyphemus
CAACGTTTCGACAAGGTTTTTGCTGTCATGTTAAACTTATATTAAAAGTTTTTCTTCATTACCCATTTAAGCCGTCTCCAGCCATTATTAGAAGATCTAGTGAAGTGAATACCTGGGCTTATCAGGGCTGTGATACAAACAACATAATAGTGATCAATGTGTTACATATATATCATCAGTTACATGAACAATAACTGTTAAATAATAGTGGTCAATGTGTTACATATATCATCAGTTACATGAACAATAACTGTTACATAATAGTGGTCAATGTGTTACATATATCATCAATTGCATGAACAATAACTGTTACATAATAGTGGTCAATATGTTACATATATCATCAGTTGCATGAACAATATC
>NW_013852079.1:0-362 GCF_000517525.1 Limulus polyphemus
CTGTAACAACACAAGAGGTAAAACACAATAATATACGAAGCTGTAACTACACAAGAGGTAAAATACAATAATATACGAAGCTGTAACAGCACAAGAGGTAAAATATAATAATATACGAACCTGTAACAACACAAGTGGAAAAATACAATAACATACGAAGTTGTAACAACACAAGTGGTAAAATACAATAACATACGAAGTTGTAATAACACAAGAAGTAAAATATAATAATAAACAAACCTGTGACAACACAAGAGGTAAAATACAATGATATACGAAGCTGTAATAACACAAGAGGTAAAATATAATAATAAACGAAGCTGTAACAACACAAGAGGTAAAATACAATGATATACGAAGCT
>NW_013852080.1:0-362 GCF_000517525.1 Limulus polyphemus
AATGGGCTATCCGTGCTCAGCCCACCACGAGTATCGAAACCCGGTGTCTAGCGTTGCAAGTCCGCAGCCATACCGCTGTGCCACTTGGGTCACCTGATTTATTAGCATACCCCTTCTATCACATACCTAATTTCTTAACATGCCCCTTCTATCATATACCTGATTTATTAACATACCCCTTCTATTATATATATGATTTATTAACATAGCCCTTCTATTATATATATATGATTTATTAACATACCCCTTCTATTATATATATGATTTATTAGCATAGCCTTTCTATTATATACCTGATTTATTAACATACCCCTTCTATTATATACCTGATTTATTAACATACCCCTTCTATTATATATATG
>NW_013852081.1:0-361 GCF_000517525.1 Limulus polyphemus
AAACCTATCATTCTATAGGTATTTGAAGAACTTGTAGCATACCGCCACAATTTTGGCTTGGTTTTCATTGGTGGTAGTGTCCAGGGTCACTGATGAGGAGTGGATACCCCTCGAAACTAGTATGGCTCACTGACACACCCCTAATGAAGGAATAAACCATTCCAAGCTTTTACTGTTGTTAAAACAATGTTTAAACAACTCTATTCATTCATAAATTCACATATAAACCTTTAAAGAAATACTTTATTAAAAAATATGGATGTAATATTTACTAAAAGTTTGCCAAATTACATAACGATACCAAAGCTGGGTATTCAGTCTATACAGTTGATTACCTATGACAGTCAATTACCGTGATCAG
>NW_013852082.1:0-364 GCF_000517525.1 Limulus polyphemus
GATTTTAAAGATCATAATGCAAAAAACTAAATTTATTAAAAGTAATAGGCTTTGTGTTTCTTAAACTACCTACATTTATCAAAATTCTTATGAACTTTTGAACATATTCGTCCACTAATTTTATTGTTGGAATGAAATATAGCAAGATTTGCATTGCCTACTAAGAAAGTTAGTAGCCGGTAGTCATCGGGTTAAACAATCTCCAGTCATGTGACTTCTTTCATTCATACAATATATATATAGATATATTGCTGTATCTAGAGAGCTTCTGTAGCTTTCAAAATTCACAAACAAAAGGAATTGAAAAGAACATTTACAGAAACTTAAAAAAAACACTTAAATATATATATTTACACCACTATTA
>NW_013852083.1:0-362 GCF_000517525.1 Limulus polyphemus
CAGTAACAGATCTATAACAAACCACATACATGACAGTATACAAAACCCTATGTTTTCAGTAACAGATCTATAACAAACCACATGCATGACAGTATACAAAACCCTATGTTTTCATTAACAGATCTATAACAAACCACAAACATGACAGCATACAAAATCCTATGTTTTCAGTAACAGATCTATAACAAACCACAAACATAACAGTATACAAAACCCTATGTTTTCAGTAACAGATCTATAACAAACCACAAACATGACAGCATACAAAACCCTATGTATTCAGTAACAGATCTATAACAAACCACATGCATGACAGTATACAAAACCCTATGTATTCAGTAACAGATCTATAACAAACCACA
>NW_013852084.1:0-362 GCF_000517525.1 Limulus polyphemus
GGAAGCAATGAAGATTTTGTAGGTTTTGAACCAAACTAAATAACAGTAAACCTTTTTTTTGATTTACGGTGTTTTCTTATTTTAATGTTTTGAGCTCTTTTGTGTTTAGAACAATATATAATAATTTCTAAAGTATCAAATTGAATTTTTGTTCAATAAAAATCCTTCAAATGCGACTGTGGCTTTTTACCCCAAAACTTTGTCTTCAAAATAAGGGTGCTTCTTATACTCCGAAAAATACGGTATATAAAATATAAAACTGTATTCTTTGTTTATAAACACAGAATGTTGAACCGAAAACCCCGTGTCTTTGACTACTCTCATCTAGAAAACAGTTTATACATCATATTATATTGTAGAAA
>NW_013852085.1:0-361 GCF_000517525.1 Limulus polyphemus
GTTTAGAGAAGATGTCTCAGTAGTTAGGTCAGTTGTTGTCTGGGTTTTCTTCATCATGCTGAAATACACGAAGTTTAGAGAAGATGTCTCACTAGTTAGGTCAGTTGTTGTCTGGGTTTTCTTCATCATGCTGAAATACATGAAGTTTAGAGAAGATGTCTCAGTAGTTAGGTCAGTTGTTGTCTGGGTTTTCTTCATCATGCTGACACACATGAAGTTTAGAGAAGATGTCTCAGTAGTTAGGTCAGTTGTTGTCTGGGTTTTCTTCTTCATGTTGAAATACATGAAGTTTAGAGAAGATGTCTCAGTAGTTAGGTCAGTTGTTGTCTGGGTTTTCTTCATCATGCTGAAATACATGAAG
>NW_013852086.1:0-364 GCF_000517525.1 Limulus polyphemus
CTTTGTGTTTTTTAACAAAGATATAAAAAAAACTAATAATACATTAGATTGAAAGTCCCCCTCCCTCCCCAAAAAAGTGAATTAGGTATTCAATGAAGGTAATAGTAGATACAATAAAAAACTTAACCTAGAAATATCTAGCTAACTGAATATCTTCCAATGGTATAACGGTAAGTTCAAGGATTTACAACGCTAAAATCTGGGATTTAATTCCCATCCCCTGGTGGATACAGTAGGCAACCCAATAAGGCTTTGCTCCAAAGAAAACAAAAAGAAGCCTAACTCAAATACACACACACACACACACACATATATATATAATGTTTTACGTATTTTTTTTTTCTTATTAATTTAATTACTTCGT
>NW_013852087.1:0-360 GCF_000517525.1 Limulus polyphemus
TAGATGCTTGAACACTAGCATATCCAGATTTTGGAGTACTGGGATATGTATAGATGCTTGAACACTAGTATATCTAGATTTTGGAGTCCTGAGATATGTATAGATGCTTGAACACTAACATATCTAGACTTTGGAGTACTGGGATATGTATAGATGCTTGAACACTAGCATATCTATATTTTGGAGTACTGGGATATGTATAGATGCTTGAACACTAGCATATCTAGATATTGGAGTACTGGGATATGTATAGATGCTTGAACACTAGCATATCTATATTTTGGAGTACTGGGATATGTATAGATGCTTGAACACTAGCATATCTAGATATTGGAGTACTGGGATATGTATAGATGCTTG
>NW_013852088.1:0-360 GCF_000517525.1 Limulus polyphemus
ATTTAACGATACTGTGTACTGTCAGTAAAAAGACACAAGATTTAACAATACTGTGTCCTGTCAATAAGAAGACACAGGATTTATCAATACTGTGTACTGTCAAAAAGAAGACACAAGATTTAACAATACTGTGTCCTGTCAATAAGATAACAAAAGATTTAACGATACTGTGTACTATCATAACAAGTCATAAGATTTAGTGATACTGTGTACTATCAATAACAAGCCAAAAGATTTAACGATACTGTGAACTGTCAATAAAAGACACAAGATTTAAAAATAATGTGTCCTGTCAATAAGAAGATACAGGATTTATCAACACTGTATACTGTCAATAAGAAGACACAAAATTTACAATAT
>NW_013852089.1:0-363 GCF_000517525.1 Limulus polyphemus
TACTCGGGGGTTAGTGTATAAGATATTAACTAATCAAGAGTAAAACCGAGTTACTCGGGGCTACTGTAAAAGATATTACCTAATCAAGAGTAAAACTGAGTTACTTGGGGGCTACTGAATTAGATATTACCTAATCAAGAGTAAAGCTGAGTTACTCGGGGGCTACTGTATAAAATATTACCTAATCAAGAGTAAAGCTGAGTTACTTTGGGCTACTGTACAAGATAATACCTAATCAAGAGTAAAGCTGAGTTACTCTGAAGCTAATGTATAAGATATTACCTAATCAAGAGTAAAGCTAAGTTTCTCGGGGTTACTCTATAAGATATTACCTAATCAAGAATAAAACTTAGTTACTCGGGG
>NW_013852090.1:0-362 GCF_000517525.1 Limulus polyphemus
TTTGCTTGCACCAGCGTTACCTGAAGATTTTGTTCAAAGTTTGGTGTGTCAGAACATACAAACTTGGTCTGTGCTTGCACCAGGGTTACCTGAATATTTTTGTTCAAAGTTTGGTGTGTCAGAACATACAAACTTGGTCTTTGCTTGCACCAGTGTTACCTGAAGGTTTTTGTTCAAAGTTTGGTGTGTCAGAACATACAAACTTGGTCTATGCTTGCACTAGTGCTACCTGAAAGTTTTTGTTCAAAGTTTGGTGTGTCAGAACATACAAACTTGGTTTTGCTTGCACCAGCGTTACCTGAAGATTTTTGTTCAAAGTTTGGTGTGTCAGAACATACAAACTTGGTCTATGCTTGCATCAG